>NC_135167.1:40125029-40225029 GCF_041146795.1 Maylandia zebra
CATCAAAATAAACTATTTCCAACAACAGTGCAGTTTAAGTCCTGAGCCTCCAACAAAATGACACAGACAGGCCAACATGACTCACAAACACCAGCAAACCTTCGAAAGGCCCCGCAGGGAAAAACTATGTTTCCCGCAAAAATGACATCACTTCCGGTTTTGGCAAGTGAGGGCGGTCGTGCGATAGCTTGCGCTGACGTTTATTCCAACGTTGATCGGCTCGGCAAAGCGTGTTTCTCGATTATAATGTTTTTGTTGTTTCCAGCGCTTTTTATGCGGTTTTTAAAAAAAGACATTTCTGGAAGGAAACTGTGACCTGAGACAAGCTGAATGCGTGTTGCTTAAGTACGCTCCTCCGGTTTCATATGCAAAAAAATTAATTATTGCGCTAGCTTATGTGGCTGCAATTCTAACGGGATTTAGAAATAGTTACACAAATGGGCTTTAACCTCCTGGACATCACATTTTGGGTTATTTAGACCAAAAAACTCAATTTTGCTCTACAAGGGCCTGATATCCACTTACAAGAACATTATCCTGCTACTGTTCTATCAAATATTTTAAATGAATATCCTCATATGTGGCTCTTAATAAGGTAAAAATCTGGTAATTCTTTGTTTTTACATTCATCAGGTCCCAATCAGCCCAAATATCAAAGAGAAATTAAAAATGCTGCTGTGGGAGAGTTCGGGTCTCAGGAGGTTATAGAGGACAGCTCTGCAGATGAGAACAAACCTGAGAGATGTTGATGAAAGAAAAATAGAACTCATCGATATTAGACTGCAGTACTGAGCAAATATTAATCCAGTCTTTAACTCCTGTCTTCTACACAGAAAGTGTTACTAAGATACAAATAAGAAAGTTATTTATGAGGGTCAACAGGAGGAAATCATCCACAGCTTACTCATAAAGACAGGAACTGCCCATGCTCTAATTTCTAAATGCTTTTGTTTGAAAGTAGGCGATCAGGGCAACGGTTCCGTGGATGAGAAAATGGAAGAAGCGTAACGGAAAAAATTAAAAAGAATAAACAGTCTGAAGGAGCGGATGGCTGGCAGCTCGCAGCAGCAGGAAGAAGGAGCTCTGCTGACCAATAAAAACATGAGAAGCACCAAGAAAATAAAACTACCAGGATAAAATAACTGTGGTGGCGTAAAGATAAAAGTTATAGTTGTATCTTATTTCTCTGTCCCACAGAGCTGCGCTCAGTTCAACATAAATTACTGTCACCAGAGAACCCAGTGCAGATTCATCCGCTGCTGGAAATAGTCCCATTATTGGCCTATTTTCAAGGCGAGGAGGCTCTCTGGAAAATTTGTGTGGATCATATTCAGACTAAAGCATTTTGAGACAGCTAAATCACGAGGTCAAAGGTCGGCCTAAGCCAAAACACAAACACAGAGTAGTTTATGAAACATGGAGTCTGATTACAGCAATCATGTAGTTAGAGCAGCTGCAGGCTGAACTCGCAGTCTGTCATTATCAGGATGAAGAAGATTATAAAACGACAACAGAACCAGATTCCTGTGCCGGCCCGGCGGAGACCAGCTGATCAGACCAGACTGCACCCGCCCAGCACAGAGCCACGTGAACGTCATTCAGAGCTGAACCATCAGAGCGCAGTGTTCAGTTTCAGCTTCATTAAACATCATTGAGCTCGGCGTGATTACCAGCTCTGTAATCAGCCACCGTCTCAGTTCTGCAGGACTCAGAGTTTCCACAGATCTTCAGTCTGTCAGGCTCAGCTGTGTGTTTGATGTGGCAGACATGCGTGGAGTCTGCAGGTTAAATGTGTCACTCAGTGGAAACGTCACATCTTAGTGTCTGCATCTTTACAGCCCATGTGCTCCTGGACCAGCTGATGTATTTTATTTGCCACTTGTGGGAAAACTACATCAGAATGTATCAATAGGTTCATATTTGATTTTTTGACAACAGATTTTTCCTCCATGTCTAACTGTCAGTGGACAATCTGTGAGAAATTTCTGCTGTTCAACCTTTATGACAGGTAAGAAGGAGACGCTGCACCTCGAGTGGACGTAGATGGTGACGTAGTCCTGAAGTTATATACATTTTCATCTATAGCAAAGACAAGAGGGCGTGCAAGAGACTGATGTCACAAACTGAAACCTGAGAGAGCGGCCTGTGCAGAACCAGAAATTCCAATACATTCAATTCAATTTTATTCACACAGTGCCAGATCACAAAGTCGCCTCAAGGTGCTTTATATTGTAAGGTAGACCCTACAATAACATACAGGGAAAACCCAACAATCATATGACCCCCTGTGAGCAGCACTTTGGCGACAGTGGGAAGGAAAAACTCCCTTTTAACAGGAAGAAACCTCCAGCAGAACCAGGCTCAGGGAGGGGCGGGGCCATCTGCTGTGATTGGTTGGGGTGAGAGAAGGAAGACAGGATAAAGACATGCTGTGGAAGAAACAGATGAACAAACAAGTGTGACGGAAAACTCTGTGCCCTTTCTGATGAGCTGTTTAGGTCAGAGTCTGACTCTGGGGAACTCCAGGCCTCGAGAGCCGGTGTCCTGCAGCTTTTAACTCATTCACTGCCAGCCATTTTCAAATCAGGTAACTCCCCACTGCCAGGGTTTTTGAGCATTTTTACTCATTTTTGAAGAGCCACAGAAAACTGTGTGTTATGATCATATAAACGCTGAACCTACCAAAATGAAGAACAGACTCTCTTCTTTCATCCCAAAAAAAAAAGCTTGTTTCTACCATTTTCCATTCTTTAGTAATCAGCTGTAGAAGAGAGGTGGGTTCCACCAAAAATGCCTGTTTTGACCAAAAAAAGGGAGAAAACGAGCTTTTTGTGAAAAATACATTTCAAGCAGAAAAGTGTCTTTGACACTAATATTTCTTGCTTTGTGACACCTCTAACATATAAAATAGTTTTTCACTTCTATAAAACAGAAATAACACTGAGAAAGGTTATGTTTTATCAAAACAATTTATTTACAAATATATGAAAAAATAAAATTCACTGACAAGCTGCCCGAGGTTGTATTCTGGCCCCTCCCATTGAAAAACGAAATTGACGTCTATAAACGTCAATGGCAGTGAATGAGTTAATATCACCCTGGGCCAACACACCTGAATTACATGATTAGTTCACTACCAGGCCTCCGGAGGACTTCAAGACATGTTGAGGAGGTCATTTAGCCGTTTAAATCAGCTGTGTTGGATCAAGGGCACATCTAAAACCTGCAGGACACCGGCCCCCGAGGCCTGGAGTTCCCCACCCCTGGAGCACAGGAAATTAAAGTGTAGTTTAACCTGTGGAATATTAAAGACTGCTTTTGTCCCCAGATTGTTCAGTGTCTCTCTGGTGAGTGGAGTGTGCAGGATGATTGGTGGAAACGGTGTGAATAACTCTAACAAGCCTGTCATAACGGTTTTTACTTCCTCCATCATCATCATCAGCTGAATGATTTTAATGAAACATCTTCAACAACAACTAAAACCTTTGCAGTGACCATCACACCTCCTGAAGAACCCCACAGAGTCTCGGGATTCCTCAGTGATCTGTGGAACCTCCTTACTGCTCCACGGTACGGTGCGTTACTCTCCAGGGCCCCGTGGGTTCAAAGGTAAAATAAAACGTTTCTGTCAGATGTCACAGAAACACTGTGGACCAGCTGCTATACTAAAGACGCCACATTTCCTTCCTTTCTTTCCTTGTCCTGAACCTGCTACGTCGACCCTCTTGGTGAGGTGTTTCCTCTCAGTGAAGTATTCGAACCGCAGCCTTCATGCTTTCATGGAAAGCTTTTACAGCTCTGCTGTTTCATTTCAACAAAATCCATCCTGACACTTTTGGGATCTGTGGAAAGTTTAAGATTTCCAGCAGAGTTTAAAATAAAGAGGATTTGGATGGTGTTTGGATCAGAGCTGGAGTCAGATGAGGGTGAGCTGCTACACGTCCACCAACCTTTGTTGATCTTCCCCATGATGGCGACCTCCAGGTACTTCCTGTTGTCCTGCTTGCTGTAGATGCCCAGCAGAACTCCTCCGAGCTTTGCCGGCAGCCTGAACGTGGACACCACGTAGATGTCACTGAGTGCGCTCAGACCACCAGACAGCTTCTCCACCGCTGCAACGCTCTGCTTCGAGTCCTGCAGACCCAACACGTCGATCACTGAGGAGCAGGAAAGAGTGCACACAAGTGTTTCGTTAACACGAGAGTCCGTTAGCTCAGAAACCTCAAAGAGAAAAAAGCTGAACTGGTTTTTGACTCCTGTTCAGATTTCATCAGAGACACCGTGAGACAAATCTGACACTCAAAGGACTCACACAGGAATCGAACCACTGCCCCAAACAGCCAATCAACGGCCAAACTGGAAATTAGAAATCATGTTGTAGTGACAGCTGTGGACAAAGACCCACCGTGTGATCGCAGAGATATCTCTGTACTGATTATCTTAGCAAAGATGCAGAGAAGAATCCTGTTTTACTTTCTCGTTACTACTAATTAATCCACATGTCACAGAAATGTAACTTGTATAAAAAGATAACCAACAACAACAACCATAAGTAAAGAATGACACAATAAAAACATCTGGTTATAACAGGCATCAAAACTAAGAAATAAAGCGATGAGGGAATTCGCTCATTTCCAGATGTTTTCGATTTGTTGAGAAAGTCATCAAATAGAAGAACTTTTTTCTTTTTATTACATTCAACACCAGGGCAGATGTTTGGCAAGTCTCTTTTGTTTTGATCGTCGACAACATGAAACGCGTTGGGTTTTGGTCTCAGTTTCAGAACCTTTACATACAATCAGCACACTTTTAACATCTGGAAAAGTGCCGGGCGGCGTCAGGTCGATGCCAAAGCCTGGCAGCATATTTTAAGACGTTCTGTGGTGACGTAGAAACAGATACTGCCTCGAAATGATTGATGCTAAGGCTGAAAGTTCAACACTAAAAATCATAAACTCTGTGATCGCCTGCTGAGCTGTCCAAGGTACACGCCGCCTCTCTCTCCAGCCAGCTGGGATCAGCTCCTGCCCTCAGGACGCTCTCCAGAATAAAGCAGACATAACTGAAGGATAAATGGAAATCATTTAGAAAGATGTAGGAGACCCACCGTCGCCCCCATTTTCCTTAAAGACCATCTTTATTGGTTTCTTCTTCATTTTTTTTATTAGAATCATATGAGGATCTGAGCATCTAACAGCTAATATCTGACTTTCTTGTGACCTTTGCACGTTTAAATTAGACTCCAAGTCACAACAATACTGAGTTAAAGCTTCCTTTTTAACATCTGAAACTTCCTGCAATCACTCAACTGCTCAGACTGCAAAACGAGACAACAGATGCAATTCTGCACCTCAGCTGGATTTGTACAGACGCATGAAGGTGGTTTACATCTCCCCTCTTGTTCTCACTGGGTGTCTCTAATTGTTGCTCCTCCCACTGTGGATTTAACAGTGATGATTTCAAACACACCAGAAAATTCTGGGCGAGGATCACATGAGTCAGAGCGGCTGCTGCGGTTTAATGTCACCGAGACAAATAGATGAGATTCCTCTGGGAGCTAAAATATTGTCTGAACATCGCAAAGGATGCAAGAATATTGTTCTTTAATACTTGACTCAAAGAAAAAACCTCGCCTGATCTAAGATAAATGGAACCTGTGCTCCATGAATGCTCTTTCGTGACAAATAAAAATACAAAAGTTAACCCGTATCCTTACACAGAATAGGCGTGGTTCAGGAGTACCTAAGAAATCTCTACCCTGAGTGAGCTGCATACAAAACCGATTAGGGACCACCAATGCAGGAACACAAAAGTGAAGCTGCTCAGCAGAACGGCTCTTTCCAAGCAGCTACGGTCTGATGACAGAAGGCGAGATAGAGATCAATCAGGGCAAGGGCCGGCTTGCCTTGATTGACACTAATCAGCACACAGAGCAGAGCAGTGTGCGAGGTGCTGTCGGCTATGCTGAAAGCAGTGACTCACTTTACCTGCTGATACATGAACCGACGCAGCAAACTTCAACGTGCAGCTTCCAGGTTTTTATTGTGAAACTAAGCTACGTTGGTGAGCTCGACTCAGGAAGTTTCTGATCAGTCCATCTGCTGAACACAAACACCACAGAGGAAGAACAACACAGACAGCTGATAATCCTGCCGCCCCTCCACCCTCACACCAGCCAGGATGTCTTAGTCCAATAACAACAGATGACTCCTGATGTTTTAAAACAAACCCCAACAATCTTCAAACTGGAGACTAGTGTAGCACCTGAACCTCCGCAGAAAGAGGAGTCAGCTCCATGCAGCCCGCAGGAGGGGGCTCAGACCATAAACATCTGGCTGGAACCAGTTTAAGCTCAATTTACTGGTTTCACAAAGGTGGCTCAGTGTTAGACACAGTAACAGGTCAGAGCATCACGCAGACACAGCTGACGCTAAAACTGATCCCAGTGCAGAGGCTTTAAAACGCAGAAGAGTCGTGAAACCAGCAGGCGACCCCACAGTGGCCACGCCCACCTTTCAGTCTGCAGACTTAACACTTGGTCCTAAATAAAGTCACTCCTGCAAACGTTAAACACCTTTTCTCAGATCACTTGACTGAGTAGTTTCTTTTTGATAGTTTGTTGGTCGTTTCTTAAAAGCAACAGAATCTCTGCCTCGCCTCCAAAACCCTGTTTTCCATGTTTTAATGGTAATAAAGTATTTGTTAATAAAATGAAAGATTTAAAGATGATCTCTGTCTGCACTGGGCTTACGTCACAGAAAATGAATCCTTAGCAGACGGGGAACCCCTTTCAAGTCCTCGCTTTTAGTCCAAATCTCTTGCAGCTGTTTTCCAGAAGATAAAATTGAAAAGATTAAAAAAAATGTTGTTGGAAACCCAGAAAGTTACTATAAACAATCCCAAAGTGGAAGAAAGCAGTGAAAGCGCTGACACACTGAGGAAGCTTTCTTCTCATCAGATTGTTTTAAACACTTGAAAAATAGGAGCAGTGATCCTGCTGATCTATAACATCTGTTCCTCTTTATTAGGCCACTGTGAAGATGGTCTCTCAGCCCAGAGTCAGCAGAGGTCCGCACCTCAGTCCTGAACTCCTTGCTCGGTTTTTATTTGGTGTCTGTGTTTCTCTTTAGTCTGAGTGAATCTGTCCTCACAAAAAAATAAAATCATTACAATTCACCCCAATATGCAGCTGCTGTGTTTTATGTAACATTCATCGGTGAGCAGCAGCTGCTGTCACTGTGGATTACACAGCATGTGCAATATGGACACCTTTTGTGTTCTTTAATGTTTTCTGTATTATTCCAAAAAGGACTTTGGAAAGTTAGGTATGATTAAAAATCTGGATCTCTAAGACCACAGACTGTATGTAGAAGATGGACATGGCTGCCATGACATCATCCACTGGTTTTGGACTCCACATTTTAAAGGTTCAGTGTTAGTGACTTAGAAACGACCTCATTCAGTTATCAGCTAGTGCTAGCTGGCTCCCTTTGCCAGCTGGCTGCATCACTATTTATTACTATAATGGACTAATAACGCACTCAGCAGGACTGGAGTCTTTAGCAGGCACTGATGTTATTATCAGACTATTATTCAGATAACTAAACGCTCCATCATGGACGTGAGGCCTGAGGTGAGACCTTCGTCAGCTTCCACCTGCTGTTCAAACTTCCTCAGCAGCACACTTTGTTTCACAGAAACAGCATCCTGAGCCGAACACGTCCTCGGGATGTTTTAGACCATCTCACTCTGTCTCCGGTACTAAAATTTCTGACTTCAGGTGATCGACTGATATCTGATACAGTCTCAAGAACTTTTATTAAAGAAATAAAACATTTTAATTTGAGTAATTCATGAGTATAGATTAGTTTTTAATAGGTTTAAGAACAGAAAGGGAGATTTTACACCACCTGGTTAGAAGGTGTAATAATGAAAAGCTTATTAATACATTTAATATAAATGTAGAACACATTTACCTTTTTTCCATAACATCGTAAGACCAACACTAAAACAGTATCAGTAATGATTTATTTGTTATTAATAAACCCGTTTGCTATGAACTCATAACCTGAAAGCTGGTCGTGCAATATTAGTAACACAAACCTGGTATTAACATTAATAAACACCATTTATTAAAGAGCAGTTTTTCAATGTATTTGCTAAGTTTGCTAAAACTGTAATATGAAAACTGGTAACGTGTAGCGTTGAAACAATATTAGTAACGTGCTCGGAGTTAATAAAATCAGCAGCTATAGTTAATGTGTCACTACGAAGTGTACTAAAGCAGTACTTCAGTGCAGTACTCGAGGATTACAACTACTTCCCATCCCGTTTTACTCGGTTTCAGTTACAGCATCAGCTGCAGGTTGGTTCGGTTCTCTGACCTTGGACGTCCGGTCCGTCCGGGACTCCCGCAGCGAGCTGAGCGCCGATGAGTGACAGCAGAACCGGGACACACCAACCCATGCTGGACCTCAAAGAACCGGCTCTGGAAACTTTAAACCGGAGATCCCGGAGGTACAGAAACCCGTGCAGGTCCCACGCGATGCTGGACTTGGGGGAACCGAAGGAGAACCGGAGGAGCTCTCCAAAGAAGGTCGGAGAAGCTGGAGGACGGAGAGGGGAGCAGGGGCAGTTTCAGCCAGGAGGAAGGAGCAAGAGGACCGAGAGAGCAGGCTGTATCCACACCGACGAACAGCAGCGGTGAGCGGTGAGGAGAGGAGCCGAAGCACCGCAGGACAAACCGAGCAACTGACGGGCGGGTTCACGAGCACAGCTGGAAACTGCTGCTGGCGCGCGCTCAAGTCGTGCGCGCGACCCGAGAGCAACAATAACAATAAAAGAAAATCAAATTAATTCAACTTTAAAAACAACAACAAAGTAAAAACAGAGAAAGGAAGTTTTTTTCATAGGTTAAAGTTTTCTTTTCTTGAAGTGAAACATCTGCACTTCACTTTTTTGGATAACAAACAGAGAAGCAGCTCGGATCAGATTACATAACAGCGAATAAGGGGTCGAGAATCAGTTTAGTGCCTGATGGCTGCAGCTGTGAGGGCAGTAAACAGATCACTCCTCCATCCATCACAGCAGGTCAGAGGTCAGGTGTCAGAGGTCAGGAGCTGCCTCCCAGGAGCTCTGATGTCCGTACCACCTTTGTGTTCTGGGACCCTCATTCAGTCCTGCAGGGGGCCAGCTGAGGGTCCAGGGCCAGACTGTGACACCCCCGGGTGCAGGGTCCTTGTGTGAGTTCAGAAGATAATTTACAAGAAGAATTAGAAGAAAAACGTCCGGAAGTTCAGGAAGTGGACCTCTGTTGAATCCTTTTGGATGGCTAATGGAACTAGCTGAAAAAACACACATGGCATGCTGTGCGATACGTCCCACGTGTTTGTACTTCAGTGTCCATACGGATTTTATTAGCCTGATACTGCAGTGATTTGCAATTTAATTCAATTATATTTATACAGCGCCAAATCACAAGTCAGCTTAAGGTTCTTTATATTGTAACATAAAGACCCTACAATAGTACACACAGAGAAAAACCCAACAATCGTATGACCCCCTGTGAGAAAGCACTTTGGCGACAGTGGGAAGGAAAAACTCCCTTTTAACAGGAAGAAACCTCCAGCAGAACCAGGCTCAGGGAGGGGCGGTTGGGGGATCGTCTTTACAGGCTGAGACCTCAGTCTAAAGTCTGTGTGTGATCTCCAGCGATGGGCAGTAATGCATTACTGTAATCCGATTACTTTTTCAAGTAACAAGTAATGTAAGGGATTACTATTGCAAAAAAAGTAATTTGATTACTGTTACTTTCCCGTAAGCAAGCTGCGTTATGATGACATTATTTTATTTTATATGCAGGAAATAGGTTTAAATGTTAAACAATTTCTTCAAGTCAAAGACTGTTGAATATAATTTATTTTCTGCTTGATGCATAAAATTAAAAGTTTAAAAGTAATTAAACAAGTTTTAAAAAGAGGCTTTCCATTTGATTCAATTTTATATGACGATTAGGCATAAAAATTAGAATTGGGCTGAAAGGTCTGTTGCTTTATTACGTATTCAGGTTGTGTATCATGTTTTTAAAAAGTAACTAAGTAACTAATTACTTTTGATCAGCAAAAACTGTAAGTAATCAGTAAAGCAACTGGATTACTTACTTTTGAAGAAGTAATCAGTAATTAGTTACTAATTACTTTTTTAAGCTGTCTGAACTAAATTGTTTGGTTGGTGGGTGGGCGTGTCTTAGATGGGCAGGCTCTACTGAAGGATTCATGTGTGAAGAATTACTCAAGGCCAAGCTGGCACAGACTGAGAGGCATCAAGAGGTCGCAGGGCCCTGCAGCCAAACAAACACACATGAAAACATCCATGGATTCATGATTTTAATGTTTCTAAAGTCCTCATCACAAACATGACTGAACATGAAGCGCTGGAGGTTTCCAGGCTCCCGTCCTGATGTAAAGGAGAGAAGCGAACTTCAGTGAAAACGTAACGTGGGAGTGATTCTCGATGAAATCAGCAACACAAAGAAGGCGAGCTCTCGGTTTCTGCTGCGGTCCTCCCTGCATGCCTCCTCTCACGCTTTCAGACTGTTTGTTTCTGACTCCAGCACGTTGCCATGGAAACTCGTGTTTAACAGCAGGTGAGGGGAGGAAGGAAACGCCACCTCTCCACCTCCAGACCTCCGGCTCCTTTTTGCCTCCTCAGTCTGAAGCAGAAGTGTGTGAGGAGTGAAAAAGTGTCACACAGAGTTTGTAATTCTGTCTTAACTGCGTCTGGAGAAAGAATCCAGCTCCTCAAACTGCTTCCAGATCAGCTCATTAAGCCCAGCAGAGCAGGAGGGGGGGGGCACGCACGTTAACAGCACGCAGCACAGAAGCCAGGCCAGGATTCCTGCGAGGTGGCGTCATGTGCAGCTGCACGTCCCCGGGGTCCAGACCCGGTCAGGATGGGTGGAGTCTCGGGGCGGAGGGGTGGGTCAAAAACATTCATTTCTATTATCCTGACATGTGGATGTTGTCTGCTGTTGTTTCATTGTCCAGTTTACGGTAAAATCACCTCTCGTGACCTCTCGTTTCAGTCAGAGTGAGTCCAGATGATTCTTACTTCTCATTTTCAGCAACATGTTTTCATTCCTAAACTAGTAGAGTGGCTTAGCATGATTACCAGCTCAAACAATAATCCTTATTTATCTTACAGCGCACTGTGGAAACTTTATTCTGACTGGCTCAGAAGATTTGAACAGAAGCGAGAAGGGAGCATACTTGATCAAATAAACATCACGTTGTATTAAATAAGACCTTAAATTGCTGTTGGAGATAACAAACTCCATCAGAGGTCACGGAAATGAGCGGAAGAGTCACCGTGCTGTCGTGGAACCAAGACGGTGAAGCTCGGGTTCGGATTTGGGAACGAATCCATGTGTGTGAATGAGACAGAAGCAGGGAAGGAGAGACAGAGCAGTTTAAATACCTGGGCTCCAAAGCAACAGACAGCACACAAGAGAGGTGAAGAGGAGTGGGTGGAGACGGGAGCCGTTTATTGTGACAGGATAGTTTAAAGATGGAGGCAAGACCTGCTGTGATGTATCGTTTGGAGACGCCGGAGGCCGAACTGAAGATGTTCTTGAGCGGGATGGACGGGATTAGAAATGAGCGCGTGCAGAGGAGGGAGGCGGGGATGGAGCTTTCAGGCAGGAAGAGAAGAGCATGGATGAAGGAGGACATGCAGAAGCATGACAGAGGAGGATGCTGGGATAGGAGGAGATGGAGGCAGATGATCTGCTGTGGCGCCCCCTACAGCGAGCAACCAGAAGAAAAAGTAGTAGTTGGTGACTGGAACCACGCTGGAAATGTGGTAATTTGGACCAAAATCAATGAAACTCCAGGTTGAAAGCCGGTAGAATTCCAGCATGAATAACAACTGGTAACGAGTCGTTATATGTGCTGGTTTAGGCGCTCTTCTGCTTCTGTGCACCTCCCCTCTGTCATTCGCTGATAACTTCCACAGATGAAGTGAAGGCAGCTGCTGGTGACTTTGATTATATGGAGAAAAAAAATCATTTAAGCCACAAAACAACAAATGAACCCAAATAAGCTTTGTTTGAATCCTCCATGAGTACGGAGCCATCCGTCTGCATTTAAAGCTTTATTCTCTTGTGTCGTCGTCACATGAAACTTACGCTGAAACATGTTCAGAACAAAGATGCATCAGTAGTGAACGCTGTCAACATTTCTTCTCCTTTTGCTTCATATTATGTTGAAAATAAAACAGAACACATGAAAACTAAACAAAACCATGTGACTCCACTTTTCCTTTAATTCATTTCTGTACATACACCAGCACCAAACTCCACTTCCTGTCCACAGAGGCTCGTTTGTGTCGATAAATTATTTTTTCATTTGATAAACTTCACACTGACGCTTCCTGTTTGGTCAGATGGACCCAAACTTTGTCTAACTGCACCTGGATCTTATCCTGAACATTTTCACTGCTGTCCGCGGAGTCCCACGGCGGCCTCGGCCCGTCGTCCTCAGCCGTCTCCTTCGTCCTCGTGGTCGTGATGGGAGCCGATGTCCTGCAGGTCCGGCGGCTCCTCCAGCGCCTCGTGATGGGCGTGCTGGATTGACACCATGCCTGTCAGGAGGGCGTAGCTCAGCATGGCGCCCAGAGCCACCAGAGCAGACAGGAACTGCTTCCTCCGCTTGTTGGGAACGTGGTCGAAGTCTCCGCCTTCAGAGTGGGGGGAAGTCTTCTGACTGAAGCTCTCTGAACCAAAAAACAACAACGGGGAGAATGTCAGCCGTGTTTCTACTGTGTTTCTACTCTAGGCGGTTTCTGCTCGCTCACGGTGGCTTCGCTAACCGCAGCGTGAAACACTACATCACAGCTGCTGGTGCACTTTGGTGCCATTTTGGCTCATCGCGCACATTCTGACTTTTTCTGCCTCGGTTGGGGTGGAAATACGAGTGTGCGGACCGGGTCTGCTGCCGTATCAATGCAGGGATTCCCACAGGACACATAAGGAAATCACCGCAGCAGTTGGAAACGAGAATTCCTGTGGAAAACTTTGCTTCTCGTCTTCCTATCGAAGAGGCGAAGCGCTTCATTTCTTTCCTGAGCTGTGATCCTCCAGCAGCTCCAGAGAGCCCGGCGCGCTTCGAGCACCAGTTTGAACACTAATGTCAGAGTTTCCAGGAGCAATAAACAAAATGTCAACCACAACAACGTGTCAATGTCACATTACTGAAGCATGAGACGAAGTTGTGTAGACCATCAGGAACCGCTGCAGGTTGCATTAACACGAGCTACAATTCAAAAGCTCCCAGGATCCTTCACAGGGTTTGTGGCTATGGTTTAGGTTTAAAGCTGAACCATCAATGACAAGCACCCTGACCCTTGACCCCATGCTCTTAGAACATGTGAGTGGGCTTTTAAAAGTTGTTCTTTCAAGTGAAACACTGTAACTAAAGAAGTAAAGTAGTAGTAAAGTGCTGCGTCACAGATTTGTGGGTTGATGCTGTAGTCTCTTTACTTTAGAGCATAAAGCAGGACTGTTGTGGTGAACTGGTGCTTTATAATTAAATCTGAATTGAACTGGGAACTTTTCCACTGGTGTCCCCGCTCACACAGCAGGAAACGGTCCACACAAGACTCCGACTACTGGAAATACTCTGTGTGCTGAAATGAAAGCGAGCTGGGAGCGTTTCAGACGGTGTCAAGTTCACAACCAAAACTTTCTAAAAGGCACCAACAACAAAAATCTCTCCAATAAAACAAACATCGTCTTTGTGACAGCGCTCCGATAAGCGTCCCGGGTCTTTTCCCCCTAAGTGTTACAACATGTGTGCCTGATGTCATCTTCGTTCCTCGTTAGTGATGGCAGAAGTCAAACAGCAGAAAACACGTTTCAGACTAAAATGAGAAAATCTGTTTAGAGTGACGGTTTACACGATGTCACATCAATCTCAGACGGATAAACGATTCCAAAACATCTCAGAGGCAAAAAATGCTGACGGGCTTGAACTGTTGTTACTTCTCTTATTAATGGTTTCAGACATCTCGCTCTCAGAGTTTCACTTTAAAGTCTGCGAACAATTTGTCAGAAGATTAAAACGTCCTGAAGTGAGCGGGAAGGCGTCCAGCCTCGTCCTGGACTCGAGAAGTCTGCTCTCGGACTGTTGTGTGCCTCACCTCGGCCGTCTTTGGGGAAGTAGAGCTGCAGGATGTTGGTGCAGAAGTTGGTCAGGTTGTCGAGAGTCTTCAGATGCTGTTGTAGTTTCCCATTGGGCAGTTTGCACTTCAGGATGGGCGCCAGGTGACCAAACACATAGGCATCGAGAGAGGAAGGCCTGCAGGGAGAAAAGCTTATTAGGGTCAAAGTCCAATAATCTGGTGTCACCACTGCAACTCCCAGTGACAATTACTGAGTGCATCACTGTATGCAGTGCAGTAAGGTACATAAGGAGGACAGACGTGCATGAACACAGGGTGTCTACAAGAGTTTTTACCACAGTTAAAATGATAGCCATCAATCTATCGTCTAACGTATATTTGACCTCCTTCTCCCGAACCCTCCAGCGGCCCCGGGTCTCCTCCTGGGTGGAGGTGCCTGAAACACCTCTAGAAAAGCTTTTAACTTAATGACCATCTTCAAAGTTTCCCCAGAGTAATACAAGTGCGCTGCCTGTGAGAAAAGCCAACTTCGTGTTTTCACGTTAACGTGTGGATGAACTTACGAGTCTCCAAAGAAGAATTTGTGAGAGCCGAGTCGCTGGGACAGCAGGTTCATGCACTCGGCAGCATCTCGGTACAACTGAAAACCACAAGACAGACACAGAAAGACAAAACTGGGTCAAAGCCAGAAGCTTCAGTTTATAGATCAACAATATCTGTAAAAAAGGCTCAAAAGGTGCAGGAAGTCTGGTTCTGCTAAAAAGCTGAAAACAAAAAAACTCCGGGCCAGTTTTGTCGTCTCGTGCTGGAGCTTTTGGGGCTTTTTCTGTTCCTGGTACTGGGGACGGTAGAAGAGAGGCCTTAGGATACCCAGAGGTGTGTTCATATGTGGCCCTTTGTCCCACCAGACTTCACAAGATGGAAAGTCTCGAGTAGTCTAAGGAGCTTGGAAAGAAAAGCGTCTGGACTTCTTTAAGTTGCTTGAAGATGTTTCACCTCTCATCCGAGAAGCTTCTTCAGTTCTAAAGTCTCGATTACTTGCCCCCGATTCCCAACCTTTAACCTTAAATCTGCCAAGGCTACAATGGAGTCTCGAGCTGCCTGGATGTCATGCTTGTGACCTTGGTCCTCCTTGTCTGGAGTAAATTTCCTGCAGTTCATTGTTCCTCCTCTCACTGTGTACACAGCTGTTCCATTACCAGCTCCTCTGACTTAGTGCTATTGAAACCAAGCATTAAAAAGCCAAGGGCCACCATAAATTTAACTGTGAAAGCTAAAGCAAGGAACTAACATGGCCAAGGCCAAAGGTCCGTGTCCAACTCCTGTGCTGAAAGTCTGCACGGTGTGATGCCTTTTACGACCACTGAGAGCTGTTAATATCTCCACTGGACACCTCCGAAGAGAGCACATCAATTCGTTTCTTCATGCCTTAGAAACTCCTGCGACTGACTGCTGAGGTCGGGTTATACCAAACGTCTTTGGTACGGTCACTTAGAAAGGGCTTCTCAAACATGAGCGTTATAGCCTCAAGCACAGCCAAATGTTCACCAAAGTCATCAGGATTTATTTGTGTGACGTGTTTATAATCTCCAGGGGAAAAGTGTCTGACGAACTCACTTTTCTGGAGCATCCAAACACACCTCAGACTTCATCAGTGCCGACCACAAAAAATGTCGACTCTGTGCAACATTTCAGGCAGTTCTTCTACGGTTTCCCTCCAGATGACGGAAACACTCGGCAGTACATTCATATTTTACCCAGTCAGTATTTTAAAGAGCGTGACATCAAATTAATAACTGAATTATCTGGATGTTAATATTATGCTGTTGGACTGGAGGCGTGTTTTTGGCCCAGAGTTTCCATTTGCATCGGGTACTATGGACATTTAAAGGGCCGGTTCATCCAGATGACCATGTCGACGTAATGCGTAACTTCCAATAAAATGAGACTTTCTCAAACTTTGATTGAATCCATTATAAATACAGCCGCCACGCTGCTCTGCCGCCTTGAACACAGCGGGCGAAACGGGCACCGAATTTCAATTCGTGTCTGCATGAGTGCATGTGTGAAGCAAAGAGAGAAGCCCTCGAGGCTTTCAGTTACCATCTGATAGTCTACACCCACAACGATCATCGTGAAGCGGTACTGTGGTTTAAAAATCAGTTACAGGCTTGAAACGCCACCAGAGTTTCTCCTGGGATCACAAATATCCAAACTGTGATTCAGATGTTGTCCAGATCCTCTTCTTGGATGAACCATCAGACCAACTGATGCTATCACCCTCAGGCTCCATGACTGACTTTTTCCCTCTAGTTCACTCTGCTTCCTGGCATCTCTATTCCCCTTTCTGTACATACTCAAAATTCCAGCCTCACTGGTTTCTGCTTGACAAGCCAGACTACGTCTCTATGAACCATCCACCGTGACGTCTTTATCTTGGTTACGACCTGAAGGGGAGTCAAACTCAGAGGAAACAACCCTGGAAAATAGGCGACTTCGGCGATCGTTCATTCCTGAAAAGTCGACTCTGAAGGTTTCCGCACTGACAGGAACAAATTGCTTTTTAACTACCTTCCCCTGAACGCAGCGTGCCCTCTGACCTTTGTCCAAAGCGGACTGGTTGTTCTGCATGTGCACTTTTCCAACAGAAAGCTCCGCTGACAAAAAGTTTTCCTTTCAGTCTAGATTCGTTCCAACCACTTCAGCAGCCCGAACACATGGAAACGATATCTGCGTCTGAAGTGGAAAACCGCGGAGCTTCTGCATGTTCTGCTGTCACTGCAGTCGGCTGAAAGTCAGTGTTTCCTTCACAAAAGCGGGGGGTCTGGTGGACGCTCCACAGACACGGTGACCTCACTTTTTATTCTCATGCTGGAGTTTCAATTCAGGGGAAATTCGTTCACTTCTTTTATAAACACAAGGACAAAGAGAAGGCTGGGATTTATTGAGAAAGGAAGGAAGTTGGGAAAAAGAGAGCGAGGAGGAAGGGAAGAAAGAAATGCACAAGTTAGATTAGATAACAGGCTTTACGTATGTATCGAAGATGAATTTACTGCCTATAAAATGTTAAAGAATGACTTCACAGTATGGCATCTGGATCATCTTGATCTCGATCAGCTGTTTTATTCTGAAGCTGGTAAATCAGAGGAGGCTCGATCTCTTCTGACCTCCTCCCCCTCCGAGCGCTCACCTCCTTCTCCAGCTCCTCTCCGGCCTCCAGCCTCTCGTCTCCTCGCAGCAGTCGCAGTTTCTCCAGCTGTTGCCGCTGCATTCGTCCCGGCAGGAAGAAGTTCAGGGGGAACGGCATGTGCTCGGCGTACCAGCGCCGAGTCACGTCCACGTAGTTCTTTGGCTCGATCCAGAAAGCGTAAATCTGCAGAGGATTGATCCAGAGATTCAGGGAGAGCTCAGGAGAAACGCACTCTCGGTTCGTTAGCAGAGAAACTCGTCTCACCAGAGCCGGCATGAGTTTTTCCTCCATCAGAGAGATGAAGGCCAGGCTGTCGGCGCCTTCCTTGGCCGACAGGTCGTAGTCTGCATTGAACTTCTGGGAAGAAAAAAAAAGTACATCAGGATTAAACGTCGATAAAACAGGAACAAAGAGTGGAGCAAGTTAATGATGCTCCAATGAAAGGAAAAGGAGCTCACTGCAGTCGCTTCTAAACACTTAGAATCTGTTTTTGTCAGTGATTTGTGCCTGAATGTTCAACGACTTTAAAAAACAAGAACTGGCTGCACAGTCTGAGTTTATTTACCACATCACATCTTAGCGTCCTCGTTGTCTCATATTATCTACTGCCTCCCTGAACCTCCATGAACTGAAGCTACGGCATGAAGAAGAGTTGCTCCACAACAATGTGAGACACTGATGAAGCCATGCACAAGATGATTCCTGCTGAAGGTGGTTCTACAAGCTATCGAGTCACTGGGAGTACTGGAAGGACTGGGGTAGCAGCAGGTTTTAGGACACGCACAATACTGCAGTTAAGATGCTGTTTGAAGGAATGAGAGCTGGGAACGGGAGCGTGCTCCATGTTAGCAGGAATGTCAGTGCAAAATTCATTTGCATTATGCGTCAGTTTTACAACAAGCTGTAAACGGATTACAGTTCCAGCTTTATTTGAATAACAGCAAACAAAATGTGAGAGTTTCAGCTGCTCTTAGAGTCAAGTTCAGTTTCTGAAGCTTCGGTCGTCTGCAGGAACGGCTCGAGAGGAGCTGAAGGTGTTTGTTTTAGTGTGTGTTGGAGGGTTTACAGGCTGCTGCCGTCTCTGCGGTTTGAACCGCTTCCATGTTTCCTCATTAGCACAAGCAGCTGCATACAGTGGCAGCAGCAGGGAAACCAGAACGAGCTGCTGCTGAATTCACGCTCAATGAGCCGCTCTGATCAACAGCTGAGTGCACGCAGCATTAAGAGAACACTTAACAGGTCCTCCTCGTACACGAGCGGGGCCCCGAGGGGCAAGAACACCACAAGAAGATGCAAAACGGCAACAAGTTCTGTAAAGAAAGAGAGGAGCTGAAGGGCTGACGGTTTTTCCTTCCAGCAGTTTTCTCCTCCGAGCTTCTTCAACAGCTTTCCTGTCGCTGTGGTTTCTGAACAACCCACCACATGGAGAAGGCACCGAGCATGCTGGGTAATGTGTTCCAGCTGCTGAACGAAGGCCGAGCTCCTCAGCGAGGGGGGTGTGGGCCAGAAACTGCTGTTATCACTGGGTTTGAGAGTTGCTTCCTCAAAGATATTCAGGAGCAAATGTCAAAGACGCGCTTCCAGTTTGGGCTTACGATGCTGCTTTAACAGCAGGCCGCACGACGCTGAAGCAAACCTGGAAGCTCGACAGCAGCTTTAGCTCATTTTATTCCAGTGAGCAGGTGCAGAGACACACCCACACTAACAATCATGACAACATGTGATCAGAAAGCATATCAAACCCCTGCAGGCTGAACAAGTCTGAGTAATGCACGCCACTCTTCACGTGCACGACTGTGAAATATTTATGACAACGTGTCCAGGTCGGCGTGAAAGTGCCTGAAAAAGCTCCTTCAGCATCCACACTGTACAAAGGTGGAGGTCCACCTTTCTTTCTACCTTCTTTCTCCTGCTGAGGTTTAACAGCTGGAATGTGTCTCTGGCTGCAGCTTCCTGTTGTTTAATGAGTTTTTCCAACTGGCGCGTGCGCGCACACACACACACACACACACACACACACACACACACACACACACACACGCGCGCGCGCGCACACACACACGCACGCACGCACGCACGCACGCACGC
This sequence comes from Maylandia zebra, assembly GCF_041146795.1. Lineage (NCBI taxonomy): Eukaryota > Metazoa > Chordata > Actinopteri > Cichliformes > Cichlidae > Maylandia > Maylandia zebra. The sequence continues at coordinate 40,144,486 of NC_135167.1, forward strand.
ACGCACACACGCACACACACGCACACAGCAAAGGGAAAAGTTTTGACTGCAGAAACAACAAGTGGCAATCAGAGTTTTATTCCTCGCAGCTCTGCTTTTGTTTTCCATCAGTCCTGAGAGTGATGATTTCATTCTCCAATGTCCAACAGAACATTTGAATGTTAAAGACGTTTGTTTCTTCTGTCGGACCGTAACCCTGGGAACGAGGTTTTACCTGTTTTCTGAGGTGGATGATGATGTCAGAGGGTCGGGACAGAGTTTCTTTCTGATTGGTCCTCAGAGCAGGAAGAGAACCTGAAGACAGGAAAAACAAAAATCAATAAGCGCTTTCAACAAGTCAGAGTTTCTTCTTCGTGTGTCTGCAGCGCAGCCGCCTCACCGCTGGGACTCCTCCAGGGGTTGGAGATCTTTCGAAGTTTGAGAGGAGCTCCAGCGAACTGGGCGTAGGCCTGAAAAAAAAGAAGAAAACACGACAACACATGAGAAACACAATTCAAACTTTTTTTTTTATACAGCACCAACTCACAGCAACAGTCAAGCTGCTCTGTATTGTGAAGGCCCGCAACAAAGGACGACCCCTATGACCGCGGCAAAAATGACCCCAGATGAATGAAAGTGAACTTTCAGGAGTCCAGAATCTGCATTTTACGCTCCACACTCTAAACAAACGTTATTTATTGTTTACCCTGGTGTTTAGTTTTGCTTCCTTCTTTGTGCCTGTGGGAGCGCTGACCTGCTGATGGACCTGTCAGAAGAAAAGCATCCAGGAAACAGACCGTCTGGACCTGATTTCATCACAATCCATCCGACGGTCGTTGAGACATTTCAGTCTGAACCGCAGTGTTGGACTGAGCAACATTTCCATGTGTGGAGCCAAGCAGGCAGCCTGAGCAAACCCACTCAGACCACACTGACATGATGTCTTCACGGGAAACTCAGACGAGTTCAAGGACTCGTTCAGCAGAAACTACAGCCCCGATGTTACGATCAGATCAGACTTTCCAGAGTTGGGACCAGAAAACCTCTGAAAACAAAGCTGCAGACCGAGAGAACCGTCAGTCACCGAGGACGAGGACGCTCATTATCCGGAGACCTGCTGACCCGAGGCTCAAAGAGCTGCTGTAAGACAAACACCTGAAAGCTTCCTGAAGCCTCTCTGTTCCTCTCTTCAGTCAGAAAATCACTGACCCAATTATTTCTGCCAGACAGAAACAAAAACAACCTTATAACAAGGTCCCGCTCACACGAAGAGTTTTTGAATTACTATGCCCACACATTCCTCTAAAGGTGGGCGTGGCCAAACTTGGAAGCTGGATTCCCTGAATATTAAAAGGTTTATAAAAAGTTGGGAAGCTGTGAAAAACAAGAGGCGCGTAATGCTGGATACAAGAAACGGACCGATATTTCCCCGAGTATATTGGTGATCGTTATTAGTGCATTTGTGTTCATAGAACTTCATGTTTTCCTGGAGTGTTTTGCCTCAAAAATATGCAGTTATGATTGAAAATAACCAAAATGTAACATCACACAATGGTTTTTTATGTTCTCTGTCTTTTGTCAATTGCCTGCAATTTAAAAAAAAAACTACTGTAACGGTCAGAGGATAATTAGTAATGAGCAGCGGGGGATTGGGACCGACTGCTCTTACAGTAAAAGCTGGAGGTGACTCAATTCTTCTGGAAAGAAAGAATAAAAGCTTCGCTCAGAGTCGAGAGCCTCGTTCTGCTTTTACAACCAGAAAAAATGAGGAAGAATTTCCCCATAAATGTGCAGCACTGAAGTCAGAGGACGATGAAAGTGGAGCTGTTTGTTCCACGCAGCTGTGGCAGAGCGTGAGCTGATCTCAGTAACACAGGCTGCACAGTCACTCTCCAGGCGCGATGGACGCGCTGGATGTGCTGAAAACAGAAGAGTGTCGTCCACTCCTCTGCTAAACAGTTACATGCAGAAACAAAGGGAAAGAGTCCTCATGACTCCCAGTAAAACCAAACGCTTCATAACACTGCATCTCACAAATGATAGAAGCTGAATGTGAGCAAAATGGTGATAAATGTGTTTAATCTGAATAAATGCAGCCTGTTCGTGACCTCGGTTAAGAACAGGCTGCGAGCGCCGGGGTCACAGCTGGACGCTGAGATAACAACTCGGACTGAGAGACGCTTAAAAGAAAACACACAACAGGAAGACATCATTTGTCACGATGAAGTGCTGAAAGTCTTTCACTTCACCTGTGTGGACGGCTGAAGCTCCGCCTCCTATCTGCTGAGACCACAATAAGAAAACCAAGAAAGCTCTGATTGAGTGTAAAGTGCAGTGGTGGATTCACATTTCTCCGGTGGTTTGGAAAAACAGCAGCAGTGACACATTAGTGTTTTCCAACCGCTGCTGAGGAGCCCGTCATTACCCAGCATGCACTGCTGCTCTGCTGTGTGATTTCAGTCCAACACAAACATGTTTCAATCAGCTTTAATCACTCAGCAGAGCTCTGAGGCCCTCAGCGCGGTCTGCAGGCGGGGATCATCGTACCCACACTGTCACCAGAGTCTCTGGACCACGGCAGTAATGGAAACTCTGCAGCCACAAAGCATTCTGGGTGGTCGCGAGTCTTTAACTACACCTAATGCCTCCACTTAAAGGACAAGTCCCCGTTTTTAAGCATGAACTGAATGAATGATGAGGGAAGCTGCTTTTATAGGACGGTAGAAAGTCACAGCTCTGCTCCTACAGAACAGACTCGTTTCTTTGCCTTTGTGGATGACGCAGTTCTGCTGTTTAAAATTAAGACAAGTGCAAGTGCATTAGCAGCAGCACACTGCTGCACACACACACTGCTGCGCACACACTGCTGCGCACACAGGGCTGCGCACACAGGGCTGCTGCTGCTGATTATAAAACATAAGAAAAGAAAATATGTCTACAAAAAGGCAAGAAGACATTTTTGCACTGTCCATAAGTTTAGTTTTTCACTCAGCAGTGTGACTGTTTGCGTCTGCTGGTGAATGCCTGCACCATCAGGACACAGGGTAAGGAGCTGGTCAGGTGGGAGGAGCTCAGAGGGGGACGGTTCCAGCTTCTGACCAGGACTCCTCCTGAGCGCCTCCTTTGTGAGGCACTGAGGCGTGTCCAGATGGAATTATGGAGACGTTTGGGTGTTTCTCAATTCAGAAGATAAAACTTTTCAGGGACACAGTCATGAAACAGCCAATGCTTCCCCGTTACATCACCAGCTGTCCTCGCCCTTACACCAGCAGCACAAAGTGCAGCTTAATACACACAGCGACTTAAAGCACTTTTAAAAACACATTTGAACCACTAGACTGATGTAAAACTGAAACTGAGGCTGATGTCTGACGAACGTGTCGATAAAAGAACCTCTGGTGCCATCTGGTGGTCATATAAGGAACTACAGGTCAATGACTATTTGGTAAGAGACAGATTTAGAATTAATTTATTAATATTATATTATTAATTAAAGGCAAAGAAAACAGATGGATGGATTATTACATCTGGACTCTGAATACAGTGTGTAATAAAAAATAGATTAGATAACAGTAGAAAGCTTAAAATAACAGGCAGTTCTTCCTCCCGTCCACTGAGGACGAGTAAACAGTCACACTGCAGGAACCATGGCACGCAGCACTGCAGCTCTGCCCTCTCTCTCTGGGCTCAGGACCAAAGCAGGAGGGTGAGACATGCCCACTGGAGCAAAATCACAGCAGGTCCTGTTAGGCCTGTAACAACACTGCTCTGCTGACTGAAGAAATAGAACATTTAGGGACTTGTACAGCTGTGTCATGTCAGATCGTCCACAATTAATTTTTATGTGATATCAAAATATCTGTTACTGCTGTAGCAACGCCTTGTGCTCAAGTTCTCTAGGACACGCAACAGCGAGACGATCCTGGGACAAAAGCCACGTCGGCCTCTGATGGTGATTTAGCATCAAAAAAGGGAGCAACTGTGAGAAATGAGGAGCTGGTGATGTGACCCACATATGAATAAACATCATTTTTGTCCATAGCATCAGAAATATAATTACTGCAAATGAAACATCATAATCTAATTTTGAGGGTATGAATGAGAAAGATTTTTACTGTATTAATCATCAGAAGCTTTTTTCATCTGAGCTGTACTTCACTTCCTACAGGTGAGCTGGAGTCACTACAGCCGGCACTGAAAGAGCTGGTTTCCACCATCATCCTTCTTCATGAGGATGCGAGCCAGAGATCTGGCTTCAGTCAGCACACAGGCACAACTCCAAACGGAACGATAGAACGATCGGCCGTTTTTTCTGCTCATCACTGCGCTCTAAAACTCACTGTCACACAACAAAAACAGACCCTGCTGTCATTCAAAACACCACAGAAGGAAAAGACCCAACACACAAAATCCAAAGTCCTCCATGGAGTCAGACTTGCCTGCACATCAACCAGAAGCACTGCTTCACGAACCATTAAATTCATGTTTTAATCAGATCAGCTCCAGACTGAACGTGGAGCATTTCCACCTTCCAAAGCTCCACGGCGAGCTAGTGCTGTGTGATACTGCAAATGTAGATGCCGAGTAGATAAAGAGCCAGTACTGCTGATACCAATACTTTTAACTCATGAACGCAGATGATGTACAAGAGAGCAGTGTGCTATGATTTATGAGATCTACTTACATTAAACTTAGCAGATAGAAACAAAGTATCGATCCTATCGCACTACTATCGAGCCGATACCAATACCAGCTTTAGTATCGACACTATCGATACTTGGATCGATCCGTCCACCTCTACAGGAGCCGAGAGGAACCATGTCAATCATTGTTGAATATTGTTATTATGTTACCGCTGATCGGTCAGAAAACTTCCCGTTTCACCTCCAGCTGAGCCACATGGACATCAAGCTTACTTATTTTGAGAACAAATGAAAGAAAAACTCCGTTTCCGCCTAAAGTCGGTTTATTGCAGTCTGGTTGTGGAGTCATCACTTTACCGTTTACGTGAGTAATCGATCACGCTCCGTGCAGCCGGCAGTTTTATGATGAAACCTCGCTAACGCACGCTTACTGAGGCGTTAGCATTAGCAGCCGTTAGCACAGAGCCGGCCCACGCCCCTGAGCGTGAACGCGCCCGTGCACAGAGCCGGGACCGGGCCCGGTGTTAGCGGACACTCACCAGAACCACCAGGCAGTCGGTACTGATCGACGGCAAACCCCAGTCTCCTTCCCAGCAAAACAACTCATCGGGCGCCGCCATCTTCACCCCGGATGGTGACCTCTCACACCGGAAGTAGCTATCAAATGAAGTCTTTTGTAAAAACGCATTTCAAAGTAAAAGGATTAATAAAATGTTTTATTTTTCGATCCAGAGAAGTAATCCGTAGAGAAGAACAAGTACTTATCATCAGCACCACTAGCAAAACTCAGGGTGAGGTCATGTTTTTTTTTGTTTTTTTTAATTAAACTTTATTTACAAACAACAGTATAACATACAAGGCACCATCATTAATCCGATTATGTTACATCCTCGGTTGAGCATTATAGCAAAACAAACAAACAAACAAAACGAACAAAAAAACCAAAAACAACAACAATAAGCACAAAGTTAAAACAGTTAGCACAAAAAGAAAGAACAGTCATTGAAGGATTCGAACCAAAGGCAAAAACTAACGTGCAAAAAAAGGGCAGTCGTGATTATAAAATAGGGAGTTTTTTTTTTTTTTTTAACATAGGTTAAACTCTTTAAATAAAACAACAAGTTTATGGGCTTTCTTGTTATTCACAAGTTTCAGCGATTTAGCCCAGAGTCTAAAGTCATTCAGCCATCTGTTTATACAAGGTTTAGCTTTAAAGTATCTGCATTTGTGAATAAAAATTTTCCCATTAACAAAAACGTCCTAATCAACAGGTCAAAATCTGCATTCTCAGCAAGTATTCCAAATTTTATTACTGTCACCGTCAAATGTGGTAACTGAATTCTCCTGGACTGTAGCCAGCTCCACATGTCAGTCCAGAAGGAGTGCACTGATTCACAGTTGAAAAACAAGTGATCCAGACTTTCAGTATCATTTTCACAAAATGTGCAGGCGTTCACATCTAAATTAAATTTCCGTCTTAAGAATTCATTGGTTGGATAAACCTCATTAATGATTTTAAAGTGAACCTCTTTTACTTTAGGGGAAAGAGGAAGTGAAATATACTTTTTTCTTATCGCCTTAACCTCCATGGTCTCAAATTCTTTAAGGATATAATTTCTTTTAACCGGATTAGGGCAAATTTCGTTTATCAAAATATTCCTGATCACTTTGTTTGTAAACCTGCTGTCACCAAATTCAACTCCAGCTATGCAGAGCTGCCTCAGTGCAGGAGAAATTTTAGAGTGCGGGTGAGGTCATGTTAGCACCATGGAAAACTCAGCAGGCGTTCACAGCAGGAGGTCAGATAAATACAGTTATTTATTTATTCTTAGAAAACATGAAGCAGGACACTCAGACAGAGTCCACAACTCAGCTGTTTCACTCCTGAACCACCTTTAAGAAAGTCCAGAGCATCAACAGTTACCGGACAGAAACCAGCCAATCACGGGAGAGCAGAGTGACCTTTCAACTGATCCAGTGTAGAACCAACCTTTATTTAAAGCAGTGATGAGTGAAAGTGATACAGCCTTGGCAACCCTGGCCTTTATTTTAATCTTTATGTCATTAATTTAGTGACACAATCCCATCTTATTTTATTTTGGATTAATTTTACGATGTAGAAATGAAAGTAGACGTGTTCATGCGTTTGATTTTTTACCGATCGACAGTTCAACAATCAGTCTCTCACTGTAAACACAAGCTGCCGTCTTTCATCGTGTGCTGTGTGAAACAACAGGATGAAGGAAACGTCCTCTGCTGCGTCTCGAGTGGGGAAACTGTGGCGTTGTTGGTTTTCAGCAGCTTCCACTCTAAAGCTCAAATGTTGCACAACTAAATCTTCCTCAATCAGAACTCGGAGCAGATTAAAATGAGAAGTCAGGTGGTAGATATGGATGTTTCTTAACTCGAGATAGGAACCCATAACGGAATTATTCATTCATTTCATTACACAACACCACATTTAACACAGCAACAAAGTAACTAATGACAAATAATGCAATACTTATTTCCCTTATAAAGAGTGTGAGGCCACAAAAACACACTCAGGCTTTCTAACCAGTTAATATTTCTAACATGATCATGTCTGAATTATTCACGTTAATATAAACACGATCTGTGCTGAGAGAGTCCACAAAGATATTTTCTTTTATTTGGAGGCAAATCTTTAGTTTTGTAAATGCTTTCAGTAGTTCGGCCACAATGATCAACGAGCTGCGTTATGAAAGTCAGACTGGAGCTTCCTGCAGCTCCTCCTCTGGTCTCTGTGAGAGGTGACTACGGCTCAGCGTTCAACGCCATCGTCTCAGACAGCCTCACCACCAAACTGGAACGCCTTTAGACCCCCCAGCTCCTGGATCAGACACTTCCTCACCAACTGGCCTCAATCTGTCCAATCATCTTTGTCCCCCCAGAGGTCATCGTCAGATCCTCCTGTCTCAGGTAAACCAGGGCCATCACAGCTGAACCCTCAAACCCCGCCCACCAACTGTTTGACACCTCCAGACTCACTAACAGCTCCTTCCCCCCACACCCCATCCTGCCCACCCACCTCACCAATCTGAGCCATGGTCACAGGACACTCTCACAGACTCTATACTCAGCCCTGTCTTTGCACTGCTCTCAAACACGTGTGTCTCCATTGGCTGCCTTTCTCTTATTTATGTCTATATTCCTCTAGACTGTAAACATCTCCTCTGTTTGCTGTTTATTCCTTTTTTCTTCTTCTTTTTCTCTAAAGATGGCGCATAAAAGCAGGACTGAGTCCTCTGTGTAGAGCGACAGTAACTGTGTGTGTTTGTAAGCATTTAAACAATGCAGAGAGTAAAATGAACAGCAACAGTATTTTGTCTAAGTCCATCATTGTAGAAATGATGGCGCACAGCGTGACGTCAAAAAAGGCGCACACCTTTGACGCTGCATTTTCTCCGTTTTCCTCGTCCACACGTAAATGCAAAAACTGCGTTTTTAAAAATCTCTGTTTTCATTGGCCGAAAAAGCTGTTTACACGTGGACGAAAGGTGCAAACGCGTAGAAAAATCTGCATTTTCAAAAATACCCGCGTACGTGTGGACGTAGCCTCTGTGCTAACTCTGTGGAAACGGCTGAAAACGATGGTGTGGACGCAGAGCGTTTTCAGACTAAAACGACGTTTTCAAATTTATCCGGGCTCGTGTGGACGTAGCCTTAGCATGTCTCTCACACTTACTGTTGACAGATGGTATCTCAGGAAGTTGGAGAGAAGCATCCACACACAAAGGAGTGGGGGGGGGAGTCTTTTGTCTCTTTTTCCACTGTAGATAGCAAGGGAGACGGGGAAAGACCCCCAATTCCTGCTGTCTTTACTATTTAGATATTTATTTTTTACTCTTGCACACTCAGCCACATATCGTTTCATTGTACATGTACAATGACAATAAAGACCTATTCTATTCTATTCTATTCTATTCTATTTCTCCTGTGTGAGCTGGACACAGGTGTAGCCGACTGTAGTTTCCTGTTGGTCGTGTTGTTCTTGAACGCTGCTGTAGACGTTATTAGGAAGCTGAAACCACAGACAGACGTGAAAACAGTGAAGAGGACAGAAACACAGGAAGATGGCTGTTAGTTTGCTCCGTAAACGAATCACTGATCTCTTCTTCTTTCTCCCATTAGACGTCATCTCACCCCACTTAGCCTACTGCATCGTCTGCTTATTATTCTTAACAAGTCATCACATTATAAATATATCTTAATCCATCCCATTATCCTCAATAAAAGGGGTAAAGTGTGTTAAACAGTTCCTCCCATCAGTAACTCACCTTCAGCAGCTCTCTGACCCTCTGCTGCTCTCAGCCTCCTGTAACAATATGACTGATTTTACAATCAAATATCAAAAACTACAAAGAAAACAAACGTGGATAAAAAAGGAGAACATGCAAGTTAGGGTTAAGATTATAATTATTCATAATATGCTGTGAACGAGGCAGCACGGTGGCACAGTGGTTAGCACTGTTGCCGCACAGCAAGAAGGTCCTGAGTTCAATTCCAACATCAGGCCGGGGTCTTTCTGTGTGGAGTTTGCATGTTCTCCCCGTGTTTGCGTGGGTTCTCTCCGGGTACTCCGGCTTCCTCCCACCGTCCAAAGACATGCAGCTTGTGGGGATAGGTTAATTGGATAATCCAAATTGTCACTAGGTGTGAATGTGAGTGTGAGTGTGAATGGTTGTCTGTCCCTGTGTGTTGGCCCTGCGACAGACTGGCGACCTGTCCAGGGTGTACCCCGCCTCTTGCCCTATGACAGCTGGGATAGGCTCCAGCGCCCTCCGCGACCCTGAACAGGATATGCGAATGGATGGATGGATGCTGTGAACGTATTTAACAAAGTCATTATGTGTTTAAAAGAATAAACAGTAAGAATCAGCAGTTAAACAAACCCACAAACTGAGAAAGTGTTGGGTGTTACTGTGTATTTGTGAGATGTGAGTATGAAAAATGATTTGATGTAAAATTGTTTTCATGTGTTTTATCATGTAAGAAACAGCAGGAAATGCTCTGTTTAGGTGAGGGAGCTGTGGGAGGTTCAGGGCAGACGAGTCAACGCACATATATACACGAGGCGTGAGAGACGGAGGCTGATTTCACATTTGTACTTCAGATCATTTCTGTTTCCTGACATCAGACCTCCACCTGTGCTGTGGGCTTGATGCTAACACTTACACAGGCTGCTGAACCAAAGCTCAGCTGTCCGTCTCTTCAGCTCTTTGTGTGGAAGTGTTGGCAGAGAAAGCTTTACTGTTATACTGTTAATCACACAGGTGATGTAATGTTACATACGTGTACTTTACATGAACACAAGTAAAATCACTAAAACGTAATATAACTCAGGTTCAGCACAGCCACCTTCAGCTGCTGCTGAAGAGGAACTCAGACTGATTTGTACCTTTCGACGATGAAGAGCACGAGCGCGATCACAACCAGCAGGACAACAAACACCACACCAGGTATCGGAGGAAGGTTTCCACCAGCTGTGAAAACAGAAACATATGTAGAAATCAGCACAAACTGTCGGTATGTTACGGGTTGGAAGTGAGAAAGCTCTGATAGAAATATAGCTTTGAAACAACCTGTTTTTATGTATTTATATATGTTTAAGTCAGTTTTCATCCTGCATGTAATTTATCCTGAGTGATGAGTTTGTGCTGTCAGTGAAGTGACCTGAGCGTCCGATCATGTTTCTACTAACTTTAGTTTTCACAGAATGTCACTGGGTGCTGTCGAGGTGGTGTTTTGCTAAAAAAAAGAAAAAAGAAAAACGTTTTACTCACATGTTGTAACTTTATTGACTAAATAGAAAAACTAGTGATAAAAGAATCCATCCACTCGGACATAAATAGAGGGGACATGGTCCCCGTGTCTCTGGCTGGCTCGCACGAGGTTTTCTTTTCTTTCTTTCCCTCTCCCTCACTCCTCTCTGCCTGGGCGGAGCTTGTTACAGGCTCTTGCTCTTGGCCCACGCACCTGTGTGATTGTCACCACCTGCTGCTGTTCTGGCTGATTCCCCAGCTACTATTGAAGGCAGTTGCACAGAGCAGCTCTCTGCTGGAACGCAGAGTCTCCTGAGTTCATGCTCTAAGCTTCTTTAAAGAAGTCCCTGTGTGTATTTACCTGTGGTACTAACTACTGTTTCCTGTATGTAGATATCCCCCTCCTGGACCAGATTACGGACCTATCGTGTGTGTGGCGGTGTGAGTGGAGTTTTGGAGCGATTGCGGCTGAAGAGGAGTGAGTGTGCGTGGATTACCCCCTTCTCCCTGGAGCCCCTCCCATCTCACTGTACATATCTCACTGAGGTGTTCCATATTGTAAATAAACTGCCTTCGTTTGTGTGCAAAGAACTCTGTCTGTGCTTGAGTCCATCCAGTAGCCATGCTTTTTAATTCTGCTGCAGATCTCATTAGATCATGGATCTGAGGACAGAGGATGCACAGGTGAGTCCACCTGTGATGTTTAAAACAGGCTAACATTGCTGAAACATACAAACCACGGCAGGACTCAACAAATACATTTTCATTTGTATTCAAGTCATTTGAGTTCTTCAGATGTTTCACTTTTTGTGTCTGAAAGTCTGTGTTTGGGGGAAAAAGTGATTTTATTTTTTTAAGGGTTTGCAAAAGTCACAATAAGTTTTGGAGGCTCATAAAATCCTTTGATATGTTAAAACAAAACTTGAATCTTTGCAAAAATTATTATTATTATTATTATTATTATTTGAGGTTCCTTCCTGCCAAACACCACGTAGCTCATAAAGTCACAGCTGTGAGGCGACTCTGTGGAAGAAGTGTCAGTATTTAAATAATTTCCCAATGTGTGTAATCATTTTTTAGAACATCGTTTACTAAAGGCAAAGTTTATCATTTAAAGTTACTTGAAACCTAAAAGAATCAAATTTGAGGTTCATCCTATCAAAACACTTTACCAGTCTTTGTTTCATTTAACAACTTAATTTTAAGCATCTTCTAACTTTTCAAAGCTTCTTTTTTCAGTTTGAAATTGTGGCCGGAGATCGCTCCCACATCTCTGTAGAGTTTGTGTTCTCAGTTTGATGACGTCTTAAAATTTAAAAAAAGTTTCAGAAAACTGAACAAACCTCCAGCCTCCACCTGCAGGCTGTACGGCTCAGAGAGAGTCTCCATGATGTTATTCAGAGCACAGGTGTAGTTCCCAGAATCCTCTGCAGTCAGAGGGCTGAGAGGAAGGGAGGGGCCAGTGTCTGAGAGGGCGTGGCCATCTTTGAACCACGTGACTTCCAGTTGGTGGAAAGTGCAGACTGAAGCACAGAGCAGTGTGACGTTTTCACCTCTGCTCAACTTTTTATCATCACTGGAGCTGATTATTCTCATTTTAGACGAATCTAAAATCAAAGTGTTCATATTACTTCACACTTATTAATTCTTAATGATGAATGATTATTTGCAGAATTAAGATTTTTTGTTCTCACCAACAACCGTGACATTCACTCCTGTCTGGTTAGTAAAATGTCCTTCAGGACGATCAGCTTCCATCCTGAAGCGAAAGCTTGCGTTGTCTCCCTGCTGAACATCTCTGATCTGTAAAGTGCAGTTTGTCTTCTTGTCTCCCAGATATTGATAACGAGGATCGATGTTTGCTGGGTTACTGTCATACACAGATGGAGTGCTGCCCAGACAGAGTACATGGTTCTTACACCAGCGGACTCTGACGATCTTTAGAGGAACTTCTCTCTGACCATCACTGAAAGACTTCCGAGGTGTGAAGGTGCAGGGGAGGGTGACAGTGGACCCTCTGACAGCACAGGTAGACGTGAAAGGATAGACCACAGTTTGAGCCACAGCACCTGTGTGTGAAATATACAAAGCTGGTCAGATTAAACAAAGAATCATGGCAGGGTATTCTGGGTAGTTGTTATGGTTGCACACAAACTATCAACACAACTTTTTTTTATGAACATAACTCCAAATTTCGAGTTACTTTTCTCAAAATTTCTGGTTTTTGACACTACGGGCTTCCATCTGGTACTGATGAGTTAGCGGTTACTAATTGTGTATTTTATATTTTCTCATCACCTGTACTGCAGCAAGCCACTAGAGGGCGACTGTGATATTAAAGGCTTCGTGCAGTCCAGATCAGAGGGTTAAGATCACTTGAAAAATGGCAAAAAATCATGTTTTGCATGGTTGGATCTTAACAAGGTTCCAGGTCGAGCTTCAACATGAAACAAGGAGAAATGAGAGTGAAACAAAACATTTTTTGAACATGCAATTTATTGAAAACACTGATTAAACTGAAACAGGGTGTTTCGGAAAAACAAAAATACCCACAATTTAAACTCCATAAAACCAGTTTTAGACACCAGCACACAAACAACGGTAGTTCCTGTACTTTCTAACAAGAGTTTTTGATACGATGCAAAATAAGTAAATAAGACAAACTGTAGAGATGAAGACAGAAACACATCTGATAAGCAGGAAAACGTTGGCCGGAAAAAAGAAGAATGAAGGAACTCGAGTGTCCCAACAACTTCCTCAAATAACTGCCTGACTGTTCACCAGGTTCCCAGCGCCGAGCAGCACCGATCTCAGGAAGGAGGTACGAGAAGATCCATGAGCAAATAAAAAAATAAATAAGTGCCAATAATAAAATCAATGACTGCACAATATTAACTGTAAAGTTTTTCTATCAAGTAAATGTGACGTCAGTCAGAAATAATGAGTCTGCTACAAAATGTTTGTGTGAAAACAAAGTAACGTAAAATAACTTCTCCTTTTGATTTCCCCTCAGCAGCTTTAAGGTGGCTACAATGATCACATCCAGCTGCTCGATCACTTATTGATCTTCTACATTCACACTCACATCTCTGACATGTGGTTTCTGCTTTTGTGCCTTTAAACAGGATTTGGATGCAGAGCAGCAGCAGCGAGCGAGTCAAAGGAAAACTCTGAACCCTGTTTCCACTGATCGTCACTAAAACAGGATCAAAATAAGACTTCAGTCTTACCTGCCAGCAGGAACATGAAGCTCCACAGAAGCTGTTTGTCCCAAACTGCCATCCTTAGTTTCTGCTGAGGCTCTGCTGCAGTCAGAGGAGCGAGCAGAGAGTAAAGAGCTGGATGATGAAATGAGGCTGAAGAGTTGTCTTTGTGAATCTGTCGTTTCTTTTATGGTCACTTCCTGAAACCACGTGATTCATTTAAAAAATAGAAACAGTTTGCAGAAACTCAGAGACCAAAGCACTCTGAGCTGCAGGAGGAGGGTTTCATGTTCATTAGATTTGCAACATGCAACAAAGAGAACAAGAATGTTGTGTAAAAATCTTTGTTTCTTGTTTTATTCAAAGTTCTCTGTTTCATCATTTGCATGAAATCTCTGCTGAACATTGAAAACAAGTGTGGACACAAAGAAAGAAGATTGTTTCAGTAATTCATCGCTAACAATCTAGGAAGTGTCCCAGTCTGATGTGCAGAAGCTCCAGATGTTGGTTTCATGTGTCAGCACCAATCGTCAGAGCTGACGACTGACGATGGTAATTAACACGTTTATCCAGTGAAATGCGTTAACGTGAATACATGACATATTATTTTTATCTCTTTATTTTTTTGCATTGGCTGCATCAAAACAAATAAAGATTGTTATGATCAGTAGATTTTCTCTCATCTAACCTGCACCGAGGATCCTGTACACAGGAGCTTTTTTGTGTTTGAACAAACAGATGTGATGGATGAAGTCATCGCGGTTACTTCTTCAGGTTTATTTTCAGCGTCTCCGTCATGATTTTATTTCACTTCTTTAGTTTTTTCTTTTTATATTTCTGTAAAGGTTAATTCAGCAGCATTTAGAAGCTCTTAAATGAAAATTACATTTTAAAGCTAAAATCTGATTATTGTTGTCATGCATGAATTTTCACATTTCGATAGTTTTAGTGGTTAAACTTTATGATTGATTAATTTCTGACGTGCTGCTCAAATATAGATATAAAAATGTAAATTCAGCTTCCTTTTTGTCGAATTAAAAACTGTCGAGATTTTAGTTTTAGTTTAGTTTTTTTTTTTTTACATAATTCTGAAATATTTATGTTTTGTTGTTTTTACGACAGGTTTAGTCTCAAACACGTTTCCGTCCCTGCAGGCAGAGTCTGACATCACGTCCTGTCTGCTCATCCTCAGAAGCTTGTGCCATCATCTAATGTTTCACAACTTTGTCCTACACTAAAGGCATTTGTGAGGGATGATTAAACAGACGTCAGAGCAGATTAAAACATTAATATAGTCGATGTTTTCTCTTGTTTGTTTATCAAGAGGAAACAGGAACTCTCGAGAAATTTAAAGAAAATCTTAAAATTTTTCATAAAAACCTTTTTACAACAAACAACAACAAAACACAGACAAATAAAAAAAAATCATTATTTTTATTGCAATTAACATAGAAGAAAAATGAAAGTTATTTTTAATAAAGTAATGTGTTCATAACAAACAAAACATTTTGGACTAAAACAGAAGTCGTGACACTGAAACACAGACTGTATATAGAAGATGTCCAAAGGCCCATCGTGACGCCGCAGGTTCATGTTTTTAAGACTCTGTTTTGGTATTTTGACTCGAGATCGAGCGAGGCGGCTCTAACAGTGAAACCGAGACCACCGCAGGCTCGTACGGCTTTTGGATCAATTAAAAATAGACTAAATGATACCTGAAAATAACAGGAGAACTACTTCCTCCTCTGAAGTTCTGCGATCAAGCTGCAAAACATCTGAGGAAGTCTTAATGTGTTGCTAATCTCACTGAGCCAGTGCTGGTATAAAAAAGTGGACTCGTGCAGCTGTGGCAGCCATGACAGGGTAAAGACAAGCCGGTTATTCATTTCCTTTTCTGCATATGTGGCGTCTGCGTGGACGGCTGAATGTGTGTGAATGCAGACAAAGTGCTTTCATGAAAGGGTGAATCAGGCGTGTTGTGTAAAGTGCTTAAAGCGCTCGAGTAAAGCAGAAGAAGTATGGAAATGAACCCCACAAAGCAAACTCTCCTCCATCATCAGCACTTGGAAAATGAACTTCATGTTTCATTCAGCAAAGCTTCAAACTGCAGATGAGCCTTCAACTCACTGGGAAACATTTAACGAGGTCACAGATTAAGTGAAGGTTCGGCTCATTTTCTCACCTCTTATTGAGGTTTTGCAGACGTGTGACCACTAACCAGGTGATGGTTAATGTTTTAGATGAGTGACAGTCACAGAGACAATGAAGGATCAAATGAATTGAGTGGCAGTGATACAGGCCTGGGACCAATGAAGCTTTCTGACCCTCAACGTGAAATAAAAGTGAATTGTGTGCAGATCGCTCGGCTCAGATCAGGCAGCATGTGGAGGACACGACGATGGTTGTGGTTCAGCAACGTGAAGTTTTAGCTTTTGTTCTCAGAACAACCTGATCAGAGAAAAGCAGCTCAGACTCTGAAGAGTACAAAGTCTGCATTGTTGCATTTTTCCTCGTCCTGGTTTAATGAGCGCTGTAAGAAGAAGTGTGCTGGGTCCTTCACTCAGACTCGAGTTTCAAACCAGCTTCCAGATGACTGAGAAAATAATGAAGTGGAATAACAGAGAGAGTGTGGAGCAGATCATGGCCCAGAAACAAATAATTCGATTGTGAGTTATTCCCGATATGGACAGCGTTCCAGTTTGGACTGAGCTGCATTCATGACTTCCTCCACCTTACAGCACACATGCAGCACCACAGAGCTGCAGATACACCTTCGGTTCATCTCTCTGAAGTTTTTTAATAGTTCTGTATAAAGTCAGAGTCGAGCCGCAGCTTCATCAAACAGATTTACACAAACTGCCACAGCTCACAGCTTCCTGCAGCTGATTGGTGGATGGAGGGAGTGAGAGAGCTGCGATTCATCCTCGACTGGACACTGAGGAATAGACAACGTCATCGCTGGCCGCCTGCAGGCGCCTACGAAGCAAAAATAAAAGAAAATGATCTGATGACAGCTCATGCATGCAGCATAGACAGACACTTCTGTGGTGTTATTGTGATACGTTGTGCCGAAATAAAGTTTAATCTTTCATCGCTGTCTGTTTGTCGCAGCGGCTTCAGTGTCACAGCCACAAATCTGAGCTGTCTGTTGTTTGTGTGACGACACAAACGTGAGTGTTTAAACGTTTCCGGGTCCTACCTGGCCCCCTGTTTCTTCTGTTTGAACTGGACGGAGGCATAGCTGACGTCCTCCGCAGCTCGGCCGGGTTCCTGCTGCTGAGCCGCCTCAGTTTGTGCAGACTTCACCATGTTGCTGTAGATGCTATCAGGATGCTGAGAACCACAGCAGGGAAACAAAGAGATCAGACGACTGAAGGTCCAGAATCAAAGCAGCACACTTTCAATCAATGCACATGTTTTGAACTCGAGCTTGCTAAAATAATAACCTATACAGAATGTCACATCCTATAAGATTCATTCATAGTAAAGTCCTCCCATCACCCACTCACCTTCTGCTCTGGATCACCTCCCACAGCCCTCTGATCCTCTGCTGCTGCCAGCTTCCTGCAACAGTATCAGTATTTATGAGAATCACACAACAGGACTGTAGAAAACAGACACAATGTGATTATAAATCACACACATTAGTAGGTTAGGAGTTAGGAAACATGCTGTGACGTCAGACTTGATCAGCTGATATTGTATTGGTTGTATTGTCTCTTATTAATATGAAAAACTACTCAGATTATTAAGTATTTAACAGAACTTTTTCCAACTGTCTCTTAATCAGCTCTTTCATTCTTGGGCTGCAGTTTGTACCTTTCCTGCATGAGCCTGTGGTGGAAATGTCTTCATTCATGTAAAGGAAAATATTAACATCAGGAAGCATAATAATTTCTAAACGTTATCACGCTGTGCTTCTGCATTTTTCTCATTTATTTAAAGGGATTTGATCAGATGATATTTTCCAGATTGACATAAATATATAGCAAACACGTTTTATTTTATTATTAATTATTTAAAAAAATAAACCTTTATATATTTAAGGTGAATGTGTGCTTCGTGTTTACTGAGGATGAAGTTTGAAATCCACACCAACTTCACATAATTTGCTTCTTTGCTAAAGTAAAACCACAAAAACATGAAATACTTCAAACACTCTGTTTCTGCACCTTTTGATGATGAAGGTGAAGAGTACGAGCAGGATCACAGCCAGCAGGAGACCAAACACCACACCAAGTACCAGACGAAGGACACCATCAGCTGTTAGAACAAACAACAGATCATGAGTGACATCACTGGGTGCTGCGATTTGGGATTTACAGATTCATGAAAGTGAACAAAGCTCTTCACGTGTTTTACATGTGGTTCTTTCATTAGCTGAGTATAAAAACAGTGAGTGCATGAAGGAGTTTTTCCAGATACAAATGTCCCAGTTTTATTCTGCTGCTGATCTGGAGATGATTTGGTGTCAGGCTGAGCATCATTGTGTGTTTGCAGTTTGATGACATTTTTAGAAGTTTCAGAAAACTGAACAAACCTCCAGCCTCCACCTGCAGGCTGTACGGCTCAGAGAGAGTCTTCATGCTCTTCTTCAGAGCACAGGTGTAGCTCCCAGAATCCTCTGCAGTCAGAGGGCTGAGATGGAGGGAGGGGCCAGTGTCTGAGAGGGCGTGGCCATCTTTGAACCACGTGACTTCCAGTTGGTGGAAAGTGCAGACTGAAGCACAGAGCAGTGTGACGTTTTCACCTCTGCTCAACTTTTTATCATCACTGGAGCTGATTATTCTCATTTTAGTCGAATCTAAAATCAAAGTGTTCATATTACTTCACACTTATTAATTCTTAATGATGAATGATTATTTGCAGAATTAAGATTTTTTGTTCTCACCAACAACCGTCACAGTCACTCCTGTCTGGTTAGTAAAATGTCCTCGAGGACGATCAGCTTCCATCCTGAAGCGAAAGCTTGCGTTGTCTCTCTGCTGAACATCTCTGATCTGTAAAGTGCAGTTTGTCTTCTTGTCTCCCAGATATTGATAACGAGGATCGATGTTTGCTGGGTTACTGTCATACACAGATGGAGTGCTGCCCAGACAGAGTACATGGTTCTTACACCAGCGGACTCTGACGATCTTTAGAGGAACTTCTCTCCAACCATCACTGAAAGACTTCAGAGGTGTGAAGGTGCAGGGGAGGGTGACAGTGGACCCTCTGACAGCACAGGTAGACGTGAAAGGATAGACCACAGTTTGAGCCACAGCACCTGTGTGTGAAATATACAAAGCTGGTCAGATTAAACAAAGAATCATGGCAGGGTATTCTGGGTAGTTGTTATGGTTGCACACAAACTATCAACACAACTTTTTTATGATTGGTTTGCATCAAAATTCAGTTTTTACACACTGACCCTGCAGTTCAACCTTCAAACAGTCACTCATGCTGTGATATGATGCTACGTGCAGCAGTTCACTGCAGCCCTGCAGACTCTGAAACACAGAGTGACCTGCTATAAACAAACGGCTGCAAACTTTCTATAGGTCATTATTGCTTATGTTGATGATTAAGTTCTTTTTTTAAATTACAAAAACTCTGGACACTGAAGGATTATGTTTATTCCGTACAGACAGAGCAGCAACAAGGATGGGGAATATATGCTGAGAATATAGCAGGATCACAGCTGGATAACCTCATCTGGCTGTTTATGATGAGCAGGAAGCTCCTCTAACCTCATCCTGTTTTAAACCACACCACAATGTTTCCCTGAGGCAAACCAAACCTGAACCAACAAACAGCGGTCTATGTTTGGAAACCGGCAGAGCATCCGCCCACGCTGCACCCTCATCCTCAGAAAGAAATACGACATTCAAAGTAAAAGTAAAATAATGAGTGAGAGCGTTCTGCAACAGCAAAGATGGCGACAGTTTAACACAGCAAATATTTTAAGTTCTTTTGTTTGTTTTTTAAAAAAGACTTTTACTCCTTAAATCACATTTTAAAGTGTCTGTCTGGACTTTTTAAGGCTTCCTTCATCTTTCTTGTCTCCGCCTGCTTGTCTCCTCTGTCTCTCTGCCTATAATGCTGCTGCTGCTAACCTCAGTACACCATGCTGAAGGATTTCTCAGTCTGTCAGTGCATCCAGAGCACAGACTAAGGAGAAGCTAAACCAGCTTGTTTCATGGATGGACAGAGTGGCTGCAGCAAAGGGCAACATGAGATAAGTGAATAGTTGAGTCTAAAGATAAAGTTTCGAGCTGGAAACAAGCAGCATGAGTCCAATTTGTTTAATTCTTAATACCAGTTCATTCAGACCGTGTGTATTGAACTGTACTAACACCACCTTAGTGCAGAAACATGTTTTATTTAATACTCATATACTAATTCAAAAAAGTCTTTCAGGAAAATGTCAAATTCATCAGTAGTGCTGCATCAGCACTGGTTATACATCATTAAAAAAGTTATTTTAAGACAGTGTCGCGAAATCAATCCATGTAGAGCAGTGTCACAAACCATGGAAGCCCCAGAAAAGTGCAATCAAACGATGAGTTTATTAACAGCCCGGAGAAAACATCAACATATGTCTTCTGACCAACATACATGTTGTGGACACTTATAAAGCAGTGGGGTACACGCCCCCCATGGCGTCAATGACAGATTAAAATAGGTTCCAGACATTAGTCACAGTTAATCGTACATCTTTAATAGCTATAACAGACATAGAACTTCTCTTTTCTATAACACCTTCCATACAAGGTAGTAAACTTCAAGCCCTCAGGGTCTCTGAGGCTAATTATTGACTCTGATCATCTGTTACCAAGTAGAATAAAATATATTAAGACACCAAATGAGTTGAGGCCTCAGGCCGGACACATTCCTAGATTATATGTATTATATGTACTGTGAGCATGCATTGCAGTTATCCTTCTATGTTCTAGTTTCCCTCAGCATGGATCACCTGGACAGTCACGCCAGTGAAGCTTAAGACCCTCAATGAACCGAACATCAACTCAAAATAAGCACAGATAGGCAATGTGTATAAAATACTTCTAACCGTACCTGTAATAAAAGTTAACATAATGGAAGGATCCTCAAATGGACATCTTCAATAAACAGCTGTAATGCAGTATCAATACTGTGAGAAACATTATTAGATGAAATAATGCTGTAAAGAATGTTATTAATGCAGTTACAACGATGCAGATTATATGGCAGCAATAAAAGAATTTCTGTATCTCCACAACAGCAGTACTAGTAAAACTGTGCTCTTACTCTGTAATATTACTGTATATTCAGCAGAAGAAGTGATGCAAGTAAGAAAAACAGGAAGTCTGCAGAGTCTCTGCTAAAGCAGCTCAGGACTGAGCCCGACGCGGAGGAAAGCAGAAGTTTATTTAACCGAGATGGTCCCGACTTACCGACCTGCCGAGTTAGCTGTGGGGCTGGTTACCAGCTTTCAACATGGCGGTCACTCTTATGGTCAACTTCTGTGCACAGTTTGTGTTTTTGGAAGTTATTAAACATGTTTGCTGCAAAATCCTTCAGCCTGGGGACGTGTCAAAGGAACCATTAACAGCCCAGGATTCATGCCCAGTTTCATAAAACTTCAGTGCACACCTGTATTTAAACTCTTCATGTAACACATCAGCACGAGGGCGTGGGGATGCACATCAGCTGAAAATCACAATCAGTGTTTTCTGTGTTTCTTTATGACCGTGCTCCCTGCTATTCCAAATAAATCCTGGAAAGTCTTGATCAGTGTTGGTCAAGTTACTTGAAAAAAGTAATCAGTAACTAATTACTGATTACTTCCCCAAAAAAGTAATCCCGTTACTTTACTGATTGCTTATTTTCAAAAGTAATTAATCACTTAGTTACTTTTTAAAAACACGATTTACAACCTGAAGAGGTGATTGTCATGGTCCTGGGTCGTTGACCCAGCGTTTTGTGTTTATTCTGATTTGTATTAGTTTAGGGTTGAACTTAGTGATGGGACGTTCTGTATCGAGGCTTCGGAGCGTGTGTCGAGTAATGCGCGTATCGAGGCTTGCTTCATTTATGGGAGGAGCTGAAAATGATGACGTCCGAAGCCTCGCTGCCCGGCTGTACCACGTGACTGGTTCATGAAGTGGTTCGAACTTTGCCGCGAGATATGACAGCGATATAAACCCCTCAGACTTCATTCAAAATGTGGGTGTTTGATGGAGAGTTGCGGTTAGAGAGAGTTTGGAGACAGTTTGGAGGTTTATGAGAGTGAGGAGAGAAAGTCAGGAGAGAATGGAGCCAGCTAAGAAGAGGAGGATGTCCTCCCCTGTGTGGGAACATCTTGATCTTATTCCTCCCAACAAGGTATGTAAATTTCTACAGAAGATGTATTTTCATGATACTGATGGTGCAATACAATTTATGTTGAGCGGCTTTACTTTTGTACAAGGTGAAGTGTTTGCTATGTGCCAGGGAGCTGGGATATAACAACAACACCTCATCCATGCTTAGGCACTACAGAGCTTTGCATGAGAATAAGAGGAACACCGATTGTGGAGCAAGACCAGGTGAGCCATCAAATGCAATGATAATAAGATAAGATAGAACTTTATTAATCCCTCGGGTGGGTTCCTCTGGGAAATTCGACTTCCAAAAAGCACAGCACCGACCGAAGTTACAGTTACAGAATTGTTATATATATATATATACACACACACACACACACACACACACACACACACACACACACACACACACACACACACACACACACATATAAATAAATACAGAGACAAATATAAATAAAATATACAAAGGGGATAAATAGAATAAATAGGAATAAAAATACAAGTGAATTGCACATTTCAAGTATGGAGTCTATTGCACCGTTGACTATTAACAAAGGTATTGTACAGTGAGGTGAAGAGGCACTACAGCTTAGTTGTTCCCTCCTTTGTCCTCCTGTTTCCCCTCCCTCTCCCCTCCAGAGAGGAGTTAAACAGTCTGATGGCGTGTGGGACAAAGGAGTTTTTAAGTCTGTTAGTTCTTGTCTTGGGGAGAAGCAACCTGTCACTGAACAGACTCTTCTGGTTGTTTATGGCCGTGTGCAGAGGATGCCCAGCATTGTCCATAATGTCCATCAGTTTCTTTAATGTCCTTTTCTCTGCCACTGTCACCAGAGTGTCCAGCTTCATGCCGACCACAGAGCTAGCCTTCCTGATCAGTTTCTCCAGCCTGGATGAGTCCTTCTTTGCTGTGCTGCTCCCCCAGCACACCACAGCATAGAAAAGTACTCCAGCAACCACCGACTGGTAAAACATCCTCAGGAGCTTCCTGCAGATGTTAAAAGACCTCAGCCTCCTGAGGAAGTACAGTCGGCTTTGGGCTTTTTTATACAGGTGCTCTGTGTTGCATGACCAGTCCAGTTTATTGTCCACCCACAGCCCGAGGTACTTGTACTTGTTGACCACCTCCACCTCCTCCCCCTCTATCTGAACCGGCAGTGGACCTTCTCTGGACCTCCCGAAGTCCACAACCAGTTCCTTAGTCTTTGAGGTGTTGAGTTGCAGGTGGTTTGTGTGACTCCATGCGACAAAGTTCCTCACCAGACTTCTGTACTCCTCTTCCTGATCATCCCAGATACACCCCATGATGGCTGTGTCGTCTGCAAACTTCTGAATGTGGCATAATTCAGAGTTGTAGCAGAAGTCAGAGGTGTACAGGGTGAAGAGAAGAGGGGACAGCACAGTTCCCTGTGGTGCTCCTGTGCTGCTGACCACTGTGTCAGACGTGATGTCCTTCAGCCTGACGTACTGTGGTCTGTCGGTGAGGTAGTCGGAGATCCAAGCCACCAGGCAGGGGTCCACCTCCATCCTGTTCAGTTTTTCCTGAAGCATACAGGGCCGGATGGTATTAAAGGCACTGGAAAAGTCAAGAAACAGGATCCTGACCGTGCCTTTTCCCCCATCCAGGTGTGAGTGGGCTCTGTGTAGGAGGTACAGGATGGCATCCTCCACTCCGACACCCGCCTTGTATGCAAACTGTAGTGGGTCCTGGGCATGTTGTACCTGTGGTCGGAGGAGGTTGAGGAAGAGCCGCTCTAGAGTCTTCATAAGATGTGACGTCAGTGCCACCGGTCGGAAGTCATTCAGCTCATTGGGCCGGTTCTTTTTGGGGACCGGGACGATGCAGGATGTCTTCCATAGGGCGGGCACTCTCCCCAGTCGCAGACTGAGGTTGAAGACTCGTTGTAGCGGCTCCCCAAGTTCAGCAGCACACGCCTTTAGCATCCTAGGACACACCTTGTCTGGGCCTGCTGCCTTTCATGCTGTAATGTTACTAAATGATATAACAATATTATACAGCTGTTATAAGTTACGTGCGTGATATTTATATCTGTGCTTTGTCTTTATTGTCTTTCCTCAGGAGAACAATCTCAAATAGATGAAGACCTGGTTACCATGGTGATTGAGGACTCACAGCCATTTAGCATTGTGGAGGACAAAGGAGTTAAAAGATTTGTTAAATCATTAAATCCCAGCTATGTTCTCCCCACTAAAGGTTATAAAAGAGGTGAAAATTTAGTTTTTACTGAATAAAATATGGGCAGGACTGAGGCTCAAAGCCTCAGTGTGTAGCTGTCCATACCTCAACGTTACAAAAGCACAACTACTGTCCACACCCCAACCACACCTCACCTCACAGTAAATGATCATTTCCATTTCAAGCATTTCCAAATAATCATTTCCCATACTGCCACTATAAATATACACAGTATACTGCCATCACTACAATATACATGTTTTACACACTCCTTTTGTTGTTGACATTTACAGGCTGTGTGCAAAATGCCACACTCTTCAAATTCATGCCAGCTATTATTTTTACGTCCAGTAGGTGTCCTGCTAGAGCAAATGAAGCTTCAAGAATTTCCTCATTACCTGGTGTGTGTATTTATAGTTGGTGTCTGCCTGTGCTCCTCGTCGGCTTGTCTGCATTCGTCTGTGTGTCTCTGCTTTAATCTGCATTCCTCTGCGTTCTATGGTGTTTCGTTCCTGTCTCTGCGTCGCTCTGCCCCGCACCCCTTTTGTATGGTCTCAGGTTTGTCTTTAGTTTCTCCCAGTTTAGGTTTGTAATTGCTCATGGTGCGTTGATTGTTTTTGCCACCACCACCTCTGTGAATAAACGTCACTCGTATCATCAGTTTGCTGCATCTTGGGTCCTCCTTTTCCTCC
Organism: Maylandia zebra; assembly: GCF_041146795.1. Lineage (NCBI taxonomy): Eukaryota > Metazoa > Chordata > Actinopteri > Cichliformes > Cichlidae > Maylandia > Maylandia zebra. The sequence goes on from NC_135167.1 coordinate 40,169,310, forward strand.
ACACCACACAGCTCCCTCCGCCAGCCGTGACAGTGATAAAGCGATATATCTTTCAGCCCAATTCTACTTTTTCTACATAATCTATCATACAAAATGTAATCAGATGGAAAAGTCTCTTTTTAAAACTTGTTTTATTAGTTTTAATCTTTTAACTTTATGCATCAAGCAAACATTTAATTATCTGCAACATTCTCTGACTGGAATAAATTAGTTTAACATTTAAACCTATTTTCTGCACATTCCAGCTCATAAAATAAAATATTTGTGTGTTTACACTCACTCTTTCAAATAGATGCAAGTAAAACACAGCAGAAAATAAATAAAGTCAAAGACTCAGCGGTCCTGTTGCTCTATTTTCACCTGTAAAGCAGGAGTGGGGTAGGCGGAGGTTTACCCTGGTGCAGGTGTGCCGCAGCGGTCAGTGGAAGAATCCGCGAGTTTCTCTGTGAGTTTCCCATTACGTCGTAGCTACTCGGTGCTTGTTTGGAAGTTTAGGGGTTTTTTCGCTGTAAAAAGAAGTTTTCTTCCCACGCACAGCGGACACTAATGTTTTTGTCACTTTTTATGGAATCAAACTCAAAGTAAGGTCAGTACTTCCACGCTTTAAACACTGCACGCTCATACTCTCTCTGCACTCGATATGTGATCCATTGTTGATCTGCACACAGCTGTTGTCACAAACGTCGCACTCGCTTACGTCACTGTCGTGAGACATTCTCGCAAAAAATCACGGTTTTAGTAACGCAGTAACGCAGCGTTCCTACGGGAAAGTAACGGTAATCTAATTACCGTTTTTGCAATAGTAATCCCTTACTTTACTCGTTACCTGTAACTTTACTTTACGCGTTACCTCGTTACCTTGTAACAAGGTAACGCGTTACTGCCCATCTCTGGTCTTGATGCATGCTCAATATTCCAGGCAAGGAAATCCCAAAACATGGATTCTGTTCATCTGGACGTTTTCAGCGGGAGAAACGTTTCATCATCATCATCCAAGTGACTTCTTCAGTCTCAGCTGACTGCAGGTTTCCAACCTTACACATAATGACTGACACTGGCACCAAACTATGGGCCGAGAGGTCAGTTTCATGCTCATTGATATGCATGACTATTGATCAACGGTGATTTATCAGTCGTCCGGAAAACACAGGTGAAGCACCGGGCAGCAAAGTGGCATTAAACAGGCCCAGCTCACCTGTGTAAGAGCTGCACCAGCTTTCAGAGCACCAACAGCAACAAGCTTTTATTTACAGAGCTTATCTACACAACTGACAGCACAACAGGGAAGAAGGAAAAGAGAAGTAATGAGAACAGACGAGTTTTTATATGACTGCTCCAATAATACTGCAGTAAAAGTACGCTGTTAAAGTAAACGTGGGTTTAAAGTTTCCGTCACTAACAGACAGAAATAATCCGTCTGTTATAAAATACTCGAGTTTGAATAAAAACTCATTTAGAAAGCCTTCTCCTTTCCCCTCCAGCAGCTTTGAGCTCTTCGAAACGATCGTTAACCCTCCGTGTGATAATATCAGCTTGTTTCACATCGTTATTAAGTCTACGTGATTCGAATCATTTCTCAGATTTAATACGTTTGTAGATTTGGAAACAGTTTGCAGGCAGAGCAGCAGTGAGTGAGCGAAAGCACAACTTCACAGATCCGTCATTAACAAGAATAAAAACATCTTTTCAGTTTTACCTGCCAGCAGGAACACGAAGCTCCACAGAATCATCTCACCACAAACTGACATGTTCGGGTTTCTGTTGAGCTTCTCCGGGTTTCGTCTGTAATCAGAGGAGAGGGCAGAGAGCGAAGCTGAGAAATGATGATGTCTCGTTTTTGTTTTGAGGAACTCTCCTCTCTGACTTGGCTCTGTTAGTCTGACCAGCCCCGCTCCTTTTGGAGTTACTTCCTTTCACATTTTATATGCGATCAGGCCTGAAATCATTCGTGCAAAGAAAAAGAAAAAACGAGAAAAGAAAATCAGTTTATTGCAAACAGACTGAAAGATTCTCAACAAGATGAAGTTTGTTTTTATCACAGAAACACAAGAGAGTTGTCAGTCTGGAAATAAATGAAGCACTGCTTTGAAAATGAAAAATTCTGCAAGGTTTTTTCTTCCTCTTTTCTATTTCAGAAGCACAAGGAGATATTGCAACAGAGGACAGAGAGTTTTCACAATCATGAGCTCTGCAGAGCAAATATAGATCTAAAAAGGTTTCAGACCGACACAAGTGCAGAGTAAAGGACAGACAGCATAACGAGGAGAGGGGATCAGGAAGAGGCAAAGAACGGGTTTTAACCCAGTGGGACCCCAGAGGGTTAATCCAGACATGACTTTCAGGACAGAGAAACAGCATTTCAGTCTGGATGGAGGCTGAAACATAAAAATGAAGCTATATTTATGAACCTATCCCCCTTGTTATGGATATGGTCCACATCAGATGCATCTGTGGTTCAGCTCTCTGAGGTTTATCAGTAGTTCAGCTAAAACTAACGTCACAAAAAGCTGCAACTTCAACAAAGCGCCAAACGGATCAGCTCGATCTGCAGCTTCTCCTGTGGTCGCTGCGTTTACTTCGGCTTCTGTGAGTGTGACTAAGAAGTGGCTTCAGCTTCGACTGGCTACTGAAGAGCGGACCACAGCAACGTCAGCTTCCTCCACAGAAGAAAGGACAAAGTTATAAAAGGGACTAAAACTGCAAATGAATGCATCAGAGGACATCCACTCAACACTCAGTCAGAATAGATCACACACACACAAGCACAAAATGTTAACGTACACAGATGTGGAGTTTCCATCTGCACAGCTGAAACATCTGTCCATCCTCCCCGTCCTCCTGTGTCGTTTGTTTGGCATGGACGGTGGAGATGATGTCCAGATGCTGATGTCCCCCACAGCTCGGCTGCTTTCACGTTGGCCACCTTCGTGTTGGGCGTTGCTGAAGACCGCAGACAGAAATAAAAACACAGAACGCTCTTCAGGAGTTAACTCTTTGCAGGGTTGTTCTGCATCCTGAATTTTGCTCATTTTTAGTGAACACAAAATTCACATTTTTGCTCTTCCTGTTCATCATTAGGACAACAAACTCCTCCAGAAGCCTCAAGATTCTTAAATTCTTATATCCTGTATTTGTATCATTGTTGTGCCTCATCGTTACATCTAAACGATGCTAAGAATACACTTATTTATTTTGTGGGTTTGATTGTGTGAAGTCATCTTACAGGAACTGCTTTCTCGCTGACCTGCTTCTCCAAAATTGCCCAGAAACGTTTCTTTTTTTGGTACTTCCTCTGAAAACAGCCTTTCACGCTCGAATCAGCCCACGTCCTCAAGGTGAGAAATTAAAAAAAGAAACCGTTTTTTCTGAGCTGCATCCTGCTGGTGCAGTTTCATCGGCACGGATGTTTCCTGCTAAAAAATTCCATATTTACGAAATGATGCAACAAGAACAAAAGTGCTGCTCAGGGAAGCTTTTCAGTATTTATCCTTCTCCCTCTGAGCGAGAATGTGAACAAGAGTGCAGAGTACAGTGCAGAATACAGTGTACAGAGTACAGAGTACAGAGTAGAGTACAAAGTAGAGTACAGTATAGAGTACAGAACACAGTACAGAGTACAGAGTACAGAGTAGAGTACAGAGTACAGAGTAGAGTACAGAGTACAGAGTACAGAGTGCAGAGTAGAGTACAGAGTACAGAGTAGAGTACAGAGTACAGAGTACAGAGTAGAGTACAGAGTACAGAGTAGAGTACAGAGGGTCTCCAGAGGGTTCAGTCAGACATGTTTTGCAGACCAGTGTCAGTGAAGAAATTATTTAAATTACACAAACATAAGAGACAAACTCACACTTCCAGTCGTCACAGTCGCAGACGGTGCTGAGAGGAGGCTCCAGCACCCGAATGTAGACAAAAAGCGCAGAAACAAACTCAGTATTACGTGAAAGCGAGACGTTTATTATGGCTGATGGAGAAATACAAGGAGAACCGAGAAAACAACTACAACAAAAACTGGAAAAACTCAACATGAAAAACTCTAAATGTGAAACTTGGCATACATAGATACCTGGAACATGGAGACTTGACGCACAAGACAACAGACGACGTGACACTGAACAGAGGAAGACAGAGGACCTAAATGCAGCAGGTCCAGTTAGCATCAGCTGAAGGTCGTCAGGTCCTGCACAGATCACCTGAGGCTGAGAAGAGTCCCACAGGTCTGGAAAACCTCCTGTGTGCTACCAGTGCCAAGGACTCCACATCCCAATGACCTCAACAGCTACAGGCCGGTGGCTCTGACATCCCACCCGATCAAGACCCTGGACACCGGTCCTGGTTCAACCCCTGGTGAGCTCATCACTGGAACCACTTCACCTGGAGACCGCTGGGAGCACTGTGTTCATGTTCTTTGATTTCTCCAGTGCCTTCAACACCATTCTTCCCACAGTCCTGAAGGACAAGCTGGAGACTCAGGAGTGGACCGTCACCTCACTACATGGATCCTAGACTACCTCACTGACCGACTACGGTATGTGAGGACTCAGGGCTGTGTGTCGGACAGTACGGGGGCCCCACAGGGAACGCTTCTGGCTCCGTTCCTCTTCACCATCTACACTGCAGACTTCTCCCACAACTCCACCCAGTGCTTCCTGCAGAAATTATTTGACGTCTCTATAAGGCTACGTTCACACTGCAGGTCTTAATGCTCAATTCCGATTTTCGTTCACACTACAAATAAAATGCGACAGCAAACGCGCTCTAGTGTGAACGCTCAAAGCGGCCGCATGCGCAAAAGAAGACGTCACACACAACATGCTCTGTTTAGACCCAGAGCAACAGTATTGTTTGACTGATGGCCCTTAATATAAAGACTTCGGTCTTCACATTTCCCAATTTTTGCTTTAAGTTATTTTGTTATTTACATAATAATGTAAATAACCTAATAATGATCCTTATTGCCGTTTAAGAGAGGAGCGGTGCTTCAAAGGATAGCTGCAGATTTCTGTCAGAATCTGCAGATTATACAGTACAAATAAAATGTTTACGTTGTCTTCCCAACAGTTTCACTGACATCTACACTGGATGGCCAGGAAGCGTTCGCGATGTCTTCTCGGGCGCTTCTCTGGCGCTGATAATTGGCTTCAGTCTTGTGTCGGTGACGTAAAAGGCGGATTTAATGCGACTTGACCGTTCAAACAGCAGTCGCTTTCTAAAACATCAGATATGTATCGGATTCAGGACCACATACGAAAGTGACCCAGATCGGATTTGAAAATATCGGATTTGCGCCGTTCACACTGTCATAGCATGATCGGATATGGGTCGCATAGGGTCAAAAAATCGGATTTGATGCGCTTTCGCCTGCAGTGTGAACGTAGCCTAATAGTCGGCCTTATCACTGATGGGGACGACAAAGAGTACCAAGAACTGACCCATGGTTTTGTGGACTGGTGCCGGCAGAACTACCTCCAGATAAACACCAGTAAAACCACGGAGCTGGTGGTAGACCTCCACAGGCACAAACATCCTCCACTGCCACCACCGAACATCCAAGGTATGGATCTTATCTTATCTTATCTTATCTTATCTTATCTTATCTTATCTTATCTTATCTTATCTTACACAGAAGAGTAATGAGGGAAGTGGAAACACCTGGAAACACAGCTGACACAAATGAACATGATGCCACAGGGGAAGCAAAACTAAACACACTGAACATGGAAACACAAGACTGATTGACAACTGGACGTGGGAAACACAGACATGAAGCATAAAGCACACTGGGAAGATTGAATGATACACAAGGAGAGGAACATGGAAACAGATAAGGGGAATGAAGATATAACTAAAAATCATGCAGGAGGACAAGACAGGCTTTCACAGGAAACAGAAAACAACACACACACAGGGGAGCATGGATGAAATTGTATCTAAACAAACCTAACTAAGACACACTAATAACAACACACGAACTTACCATTACTCTGATACATCATAAGAAATCAAATATACAAAATAAACTTGCTGCGTCACAGACTGACAACAGAGCTCGGTACACTCAGTACTGTACGTGAATGTGATGTCTCATAGTGTGAGAAAACAAACCAGACAGCAACCAAAACCCAGAAGGCAGACACGCCCAACAACTGAGCTTTCAGTAGAGACGCGTCGAGCCTTGACGCTGCCAGTGATGCTGATCTTGAACAAAGCACGATTCCTCTGCAGGGCCTGCAAGAAGCAGCTGCCAAACCAACACGTAGCCCCCCAGGCAGGGTGGACGGGGTCATCACACTAGAACAATACCATTGTAGTACTGATGGAGGCTGTGAAGGAGATTTATGAATTTATCCAACTGCCTGCACCACAGAGCATGAAAGTCAGACTGCAGCAGATCAACACAAAGTGCTGCAGAGCTTCCTGCAGCTTCTCCTGTGGTCAGTGTGGCTCCTTTCAGTTTGTGGGTGAGATTGTGACTTCAGCCTCGACTGGCTAGTGAAGAGTAGACGACGGCATTATCGACTTCCTCCACGTGCCTGTGAAAACCAAGAGAAAACTCCACATGAGCGCCATAAAAACATCTGGGGTTAGAGTGAGCGCCCACATCTGGCTCCCAACAGGGCTGAGCCCCCCGCACCACAGTTACACCACTGTAATGTTTGCAGACGATACCACGGTGGGGGGACTCATTTCTTGGGGGGGGGTGAGTCAGTCTACTGCGTTCTTTTATTCTTCTTTTGCAGATTTGTGTCTCTATTTTGTTGTTCAATGCTTTGTTGCTACAATGACAATAAAGATTCTGATTGTGATGATTGGAAAATTCCATATGTGAAAAAATAAAGAGCCACGAAGTCCAAGAGTTAGAATTAACTGCTGTTTGTAGCTACTGTTAGCTGTTAGCTGTGTTTTATGTTTGTAGGGTAAACGAACAAGTAAAAACAAGTAACAAGTAATAATGATGTTTGTAACTTTTATTCATTTTAATTTAGTTCCTCTGATTTTCTTCTTACGTGTCTGTTTCTCACCTGAAAATCTAAAACACTACAAGCATCAAGCAAAGTCTTTCCATCCTCACAGCTGAACAGCTGTCGGTCCTACCTGCTCCTCTCATGGCTGTGTCTGAACTGCACCGAGGCGTAGCTGACGTCCTCCACAGCTCGGCTGGTTTCCTGTCGGTGACTTTCTTCTTGGATGCTGCTGTAGATGTCATGAGGATGCTGAAAACAGCCAGAAATACAGACGCGTGTAAAGCCATCACTGCCGAGCTCCCCGGCCCGATCCCTAACCGTATGAACCAATATCTTACGATCAACTATTATTATGTTTTTGACCATTAATTGCAAAGACTTTGGAGAACCATTAAAGGAAAACAACGTTTAGGATTACAGTCACTGAGAACCATTTAGATTTCACGTAGTCGTAGACAGATCATAATCTCCCCTCTGTGCTCATTTAAGATGAAATATTCTACGAGAGTCCGAAATTATCTTTGAAATCATAACTCACCTTTGGCTCCATCTCACCTCCATCAGCTCTCTGATGCTCTGCTGCTGCCAGCTTCCTGTAACAATATGACTGTCATGTCAACAGGAACCAGAAGATCTATCAAAAATCATGAATGTAGAAAATCAGGGGCAAAGAGAAATTGCATTATCATGCAAAAAAAACCAAAACATTTATGTGTTTTGTTGTTTCTGTGTGTCTGCAGCTGATTTCCCACAAACTCAGGCAGCTTCCACGGTTGTCCTTTCACACAAACACAGCAGGAGCTTATCTGCTTTGTGTACACCAGTGGAAATAGTGTGAATTAGGAGAAGTAGCTGCTCGGACGGAGTGAGCAGGAGGCCGTGCTGAACCAGAGTTTTTACCACATTTCTCACATGTAACTCACAGAAAACATAAACTGACCTTGACTTGCTGCCTCGACATTATTTTGTCTTATTGTATCACAATTATGTGCCAGAGACCAGCTTCGCTTCCCCTTCTCCTCCGTTGTGGTCATCAGCACATAACAATAATTTAATGTAATTCTTTCTTGGATACTTGTTTGTCTTTTGACTGTTACGCACAACAGATTCTTTCATTATGCAAAAGTTTAATAATGAACAGACTAAATTCATCTTCTCAGATCGAGGTTTAGAACATTTTGAACCCAAAATATCTTTTCTGCACTGTGGTGAAAGTTTATGCACCGATTTGTATGATTTCTGTGTAAAAGTGTGCTTTAAACATCTTTCATTTTATACATTACTATCATAATCCTAGAGCAGTTCAGAGCTGCAATGCTTGTGTAAAAATAAACGCAGAGTTGACAGTTCTCGCTGCTGCTTCTCCCACTTACATTTGGGGAAATGACTTATATAAAAATGCAGGCAAGTATTCATCAATACTTCGTGTTTATAGTTCTGATATGTTTCCGCTCATGTTCAAAACTTTCTGCACACAAAACATGTCACACACGTCTGTGTTTCCTGTGACTTTTTGGGATCATTATCATTAAAATAGCACTCATAAAATAAAACAAAAAATATAATTTACAGTGTGTGTGTGTGTGTGTGTGTGTGTGTGTGTGTGTGTGTGTGTGTGTGTCCTTTAAGATTCTTTACACATTAAAAACCACCAAAATGTTAAAAATTTTAAATGTAGAAGAAACATAAAGTGTGATTTGTACCTTCTGATGATGAAGATGAAGAGTATGAATGCGATGACAGCCAGCAGGACACCCGACACCACGCCGACTATCAGAGGCAGGTTACCATCAACTGTAAAAATCAGAAATAATTCATAAAGAAATTTACAAATAAAGAAACAGACTAGACAAAAATCCCCTTGTTCTCCAAAAAACTGTAAACTTTTATTTATTTTTGCATCATTTATGGTTACGATGTTTGTGGTTTTCCATATAATTTATCATGAAGATATCTAGAAATCCTCACACACCAGTCTGGTTTCCCTTCATCGGCTTACTGTGGAAATTCAAATGTTTTTAAATATTTTAATTGCATTTAAATCCCTGCAAAGCCCGACTCCTCCCCACATAACAGACCTGCTGAGACCTTATTCCAGCCTCGTGGCCTCTCTGCGTTTTAACTGTTCAATACTCTGCGTTTAAATCCAGAGGTGACCAGGCTTGCAGCTGTGGCACCTCTGAAACAGTCTTCATCAGAACGGCTGAATTAGTGGTTTGTTTTAAACAGCAGCTGAAGCTCATTTTTAGAGGCTCACTTCTCCTTTATCTTTCACACTCTGGCTACTTTACACCGAATATCCATGAACGAATAGAAGTATGCTTGAATCTCTCTGTTCTATAAAGTGCTCTACTGACTGACATCAGCCCCCTCTGCTGTGTATTAGAGAAACGCCTGCAGTGTATTTACAGTTTGTGTAATATCTGAAAAAGATACCAGGCTGTCGTTCCTCCGCCTCCACCTGCAGGCTGTACGGCTCAGAGAGAGTCTCCATGATGCTCTTCAGAGCACAGGTGTAGTTCCCAGAATCCTCTGCAGTCACATTGTCGAGCTCAAGAGAGGAGCCAGTGTCTGAGAGGGCGTGGCCATCTTTGAACCAGGTGACCTCCAGTTGGTGGAAAGTGCAGACTGAAGCGCAGAGCAGTGTGACGGTTTCACCTCTGCTCACCTTTTTATCATCACTGGAGCTGATTATTCTCATTTTAGACCCATCTAAAATCAAAGTGATCATTAGTTTCATTGAACGCTCATTTATGTTTTTTTTATTAATGTCAGGATATTTTTCTCTCACCAACAACCGTGACAGTCACTCCTGTCTTGTTAGTAAAATGTCCTTCAGGACGATCAGCTTCCATCCTGAAGCGAAAGCTTGCGTTGTCTCTCTGCTGAACATCTCTGATCTGTAAAGTGCAGTTTATCTTCTTGTCTCCCAGATATTGATAACGAGGATCGATGTTTGCTGAGTCACTGTCATACACAGATGGAGTGCTGCCCTGACAGAGTACATGGTTCTTACACCAGCGGACTCTGACGATCTTTAGAGGAACTTCTCTCTGACCATCACTGAAAGACTTCAGAGGTGTGAAGGTGCAGGGGAGGGTGACAGTGGACCCTCTGACAGCACAGGTAGACGTGAAAGGATAGACCACAGTTTGACCCACAGCACCTGGAAACAGATGGTATAGAAGTAATTATATGTATATGTTCACAGGCGTGAGTTTCTCAAAATGGGCTCATTGAGTGCAGCACGGATAAGATCTTGGAGAGGCTACGGCTGCTGTGAACACTCAGAATAAGATCTCTGACTGCAGACTGGATACATCTCGGAAGGGCTCGCTCGGAATAACATCTCTGGGCGCAAATTGGATGACATCTCGGGGAGGCACACTGCCGTGAGTTCTCAGAATCGGCTCCTTGAGCACAAGAAATGACAACATCACAGAACGCAAGTATGGCGAAGCTCGCGGCTCTCCGACGGGAGATTGAGAGACCGGTGTTGGACTGTAGAACTGCTTTGAAATTCATATGAGCTGTTCGCACTAAAGTAAAAAATACCATCACTTCATGCGGAGACCCTCTCGGCACCAGCTGCAAGGCCGGAGCTGAACAAAACACCCTGATGACGACTGTGTTGAGTCTGTTCCTTCCCATTCCATGCAAGGCCACCTGGGTTGGCTGGAAGACTGTTTACTTAGCCTGGCAGGGCGAAGGACACTGTCTCAGCTGAACTATGGACACGCACACACATACATATACTGATACTGATAAGCACTCACTGACGCATCACCCTCCCTATCCCGGATCCAACGCCACCTCCAACGCTTACCTCCCCTCTGATGTGGACATCGGTTCAGCTGGAGGCGCAGTCGAAGATTGCAGCGGTCCCAGATCAGATGTACACACTGGAACTCTTCCCCATGTTGCTGTCTGTGTTTGTTGTGCTATGGTGTGTTGATATCTGTGCATTCCTGTATTATCCTTCTGTGTTAGACATTTTGATGTTTTTTTCCTGCTACCTGGCCTGACCTGTCTCCCCAATGTGATGTTTCTGTATTGTATGTACGGTCGGCAAGGTCTGTCATCTCGGTTGTGGGCAAAAGACCTGCAACTGACAAATAAAGGCTAGCTCATCATCTCGTCACTATAACTACTGATGCAATAACACATGCTGAAGCCCACCGTAACATCCTGCAAGTGTTCCAAGGAACACAACACGTATTAAACATGCAAACCATCATTTCACTAGCTGGGCCCACGTCCTCGTTTTAGGTTTGACAGTGTTTGAGTAGGTAAAGGTGATGCTTGGACATGAATTGAGCTGCGGTTTGGGGAAGGCCTCCAAGGATGGAGTGGGGCACGTAAACGAGAATGAACAGCTTGCAGAAACCTATATAGATGACAACAGGAAGGAGCGTGTTTAGAGGCGTGGTCCTGCTCCTGAAATTCTGATACATAATCTCCAACGAATAAAGCTCACGTGTGCTTTGCATGGTTCACTGTTAAGGTAGCGGGCCACTGATAGCGCCATCTAGTGGTCGCTATGACACTGAAAGGCCTACATGAGGACATCAGGCCATGTAGTTTATCGAGTATGGAGGGCGCTGAGCTAGAAGGATGTTCAAACCATGGACTTATTATTGTATAGCAACAAAAAACATGTATAAGAAATAAAGTGTTTTTCTCTCTGTCTATCGATTTCCTCACACACCAGTGTTTGTTCTCCCTCACATCTCCGGCCTGACATACGAGCAGATGAGTTGAGGATGTACAGCCTGTGAAATGAAATTATACGTCTATCTGTACTTATATTGCAAAATTAAATATTGAAGCAGTTACTCAGCTACATTTACCTGAAAGCTTTAATCATTCGTGTGTTACATTAGGATTGTGCCACGAAGAGTTTATGATATTGTGTAATATTGTGTTAAAGTAAACTTTCTTCAACCTCTTTTGACTGAGATTCATTTATAGATATTACTTTAAAAATGTACTTTTGTTACTTTATTATTAGTACATATCTCCAGTGTGACTGAATGTAAACATTTCTGCGAGTTTTCTGAATTCCTGCAGAGTGAAGTAAGACTCACTGACAGCTGTCACACACACCACACAACACTTATTAGGCTCAGGCAGCAGTTACTTTGTCACATTTGTCACAGTAAGTTTAAACTGTTTTTTGTTTTGTTTTTTCATTAATGAATGAAATGTTAAAAAAAGCAAATATGTTTCATAGCAGTGCAGCCAGGGTCATCATTTCAGCAAAAAGAGAAAAACAATGAGGTCATAAATTCTTTTACACTAATAAATCTGCTCAGACGCCCTTCTGCTTTCTTCTTTCCTGTTCCTGTGACAGTGTCGGCTTTCTCTGGAGGTTAAAAACTAATAAAAGCATCACTTCAGTCTCACCTGTCAGGAGGAACATGAAGCTCCACAGAGTCTTTTCAGTGCAAACTGCCATTCTCAGTCCTCTGCTGACGTCCTTCAGTTTAACCTTCTGCTGCTTCTGCTGGAGCGAGAGAGAGAGCGATGGCTAACAAGCAATTGTCTGGTGGTGTTTGTGACTGAAAGTGACATTGGGACAGACAAACTTCCTTTTATTTCAGCAACTCTTTTCTCTTTGACTCTGTTTTGTAAAGTTGCTAACTCCCTCTGTTAAAGTAACTTCCTTTCTTACAAAACGCTGTCACTGTTTTTAACGTAATTTCCAGAAACAGTGACAGTGTGAAGCAACTCCCATCATGCAGCAGTAAGAGGTGTTTCTTTCCACTGTTGAACCTGTGGTGGTGGTTGGAGAAACATCAACAATCACTCCCTGATAACGACTGTGTGATGACTATTCTTCCCATTCCATGCACGGCCACCTGGATTGGCTGGAGGACTGTTTACTTAGCCTGATAGGATGAAGGACACTGTCTCAGCTGATCTCTGGACACGCACACACACACACTTACACTGATAAGCACTCACTCATCCCCCCTCCCTTTCCAACGCCTTCGATGCTTGTTGCCCTCTGGGAACACGAGGCGGGTCTGGGCCCGCGCTGGAGACGGCGCCGTTGCAGGATGGCCGCTGTGTTGCCTGGGATTACTCCTCATCCCCTTCCCAACCCTGTGGCTTGTCATGTCTTCACAATGTTGTGCTGTGACATTCATGTGCTTTTTTGTGCAGAGGAGTTTTTTTTGTTTGCTGTTCTTGTGCTGTCCTACCATGGAAGCACAGCATGAGTGGAGGTCTCTTTTTTTCCTCTTGTACCTTCCCGTTGTTGTGGACATTTCAGTGTTTTTCTGCAACGCTACCGATCTCCGACTTGTAACCCCATGTGATGTCTGTGTTATGTGTGTAAGGTCTGGGGGGGGGAGGTCCCATTTCACTGCAGGGCAACCTGCTTGTGACAAATAAAGCTTTGATTGATTGATTGATTGATTGATCAGTGACCAGGTTATGTTGGCGTTGCCCCCACTGATGGAAACACTTTGTCCTAGTTTGTGTGGATCTGGCCACCAGACGGCTGATTCGATCAAATATTCAAAAACGTTCAAACATTTCACGGCCTTTGAATTTCAGTGCAGAAATTACTGGAATCTGACCGAGCTTTGAGGAATAGTCATAGTCAAAGTAAACTTTATTGTCATCTTTGTACAGTACAGTACATAGCAGAGACGAGACGGCGAGGCTCCAGTTCCATTCAGTGCAAAAGACAACAATAAATATAAGAAGAGTAAGAAATAAATATACACTTTAGGACTTAGGTAAAGGTAAAAGGTATAAATAGTAGGTGAAGCACACAAACCTTGATAAAGTTGGATCCTTTTGTTAGAGGTGAGATGGGAGTCTGGGGCAAGCCTGTTGTAGGTTGGTAAACCTGAGCACAGGAGAGGAACACATATTGTAACCTGTGTGTAACATATTGTATTATTTAAATAAGTTTAGCCTGTTACTGTCACGGTCTGGCTGGCAGACCGTGGGGATGTGGGGAAAGGAGGACCCAAAACGCAGACTCTGCGATGCAAACAGTGCTCTTTATTCACAGTGAAAAGCTGTAAACACAATAACTCCCCGTTGCTCCCTTGAACCCCGTGTGCATGCTTCCCTCCGACGTCTGTGCTCGTGCTCCCCGCTGTTGTGTTTCCGCACACCCCGTGCGTGCTGCCTTTCTGGACCACTCTTCCTCCTGCAGGGAAACCATAGAAGCAGCCGTCAACACTAACCCTCGGCAGGTACATTCAAACAGCACTGACACACACACACACACACACACACACACACACACACACACACACATACACACATACACACACACACACACACACACACACACACATACACACACACACACACACACCCACACACACACACACACACACACACACACACACCCTGCCTATACATACGAGTGGGACACAGACTAACACAGCATTGTGCAGAAAAACACACACATCACCAAATAATAATAATACTAATAACAACAACAACAACAGTCCAAACTGCTCACAGACCCCCGAGTCCTCCAGAGCCGGGTCCGTGACAGTTGCTGTTAGTGTCTTGTAGCAAATGTAACCCACATAGTTTCCTTAGGGATTATTAAAGTATTCTGATGACATCCTACAATGAGTTGAAACATTAACTTGTTATTTATTCCTGCTTAAAACAGGTTATTAATGGTTACAAAATCTTATTTGGTTTTCGTATGTACCTGTTTTCAGTGATATCAACTTTAATAGTTGTTAATAGTTAACACTAACAGACCTCTCTGCATTAAATCATCCCTGTTATTAATCTCTGTCTCTCTTCCACAGCATGTCTTTATCCCGTCTTCCTTCTCTCACCCCAACCAATCACAGCAGATGGCCCCGCCCCTCCATGAGCCTGGTTCTGTCGGAGGTTTCTTCCTGTTAAAAGGGAGTTTTTCCTTCCCACTGTCGCCAAAGTGCTCATAGGGTTTCTCCGTTTCCTCTGTGGAATATTTACCTTACAGTATACAACACCTTGACACAACTGTTATTGTGATTTGGTGCTGTATAAATAAAACTTAGTTGAATCGAATTCCTGCTACTTCTGGTTTATACTGGTTTTGCTACTTGATGCTGTGCTCTTGAAGCAGATATGTTTAAGGGCCCTGTTAAAGGTAACAATTGTGACAGTGTGCTAATGCTGAGTGTTGACCAGAGACGATGTAAGAGAGAGACATTAAAAACTCGTGAGCTGAAATCTACTGAAGAATTCTGAAACATAAGCAAAACATCCAGTGGAAGAAATAAAAACTCAGAAAACTTTGAGCTTTGTTGTTTATGTGCTGACAGGTTTACATAGATAACACTGTCATGATGGTGAGGTTTGATTTTAGAAGGACTTGACTTGGACTTCTGATTCAATTCAGTTTAATTTATATACATCGCCAATAAACAGCAATAACCATTCAAGGCACCCTGTACTCTAACGCTAACACCAGCACATGCTCGACGAATATGTAAGCTCACATTTTTGGCTCCACTCCTAATTTTACAGCTTATTAAGAGACTTCCTGTACAGGTACATGGTTCCCTGGAGGAATTCCTCCCTTTTCTCATCCTTGCTTTTATCATTATAAACATCCATCATGTATCTGTGCATCTCTTTGGTATCGACAGGGCTCCACAGGCCCTCCTCCACCATCAGCTGCAGTTCACGCTCCATAGATGTTTTGTATTTGTTTCCAGACTCGGACTTTGGGTCCACTCTGGACATGCAGACGTAGCCCCCTGAAGGAGAAAAAAAAACCCAACAAAACCACAACAATTTATGACCTTTTTTGTTTTTTTGAAAAACAGAAAGTTTGCTCAGGTTTGCTGGACACTCGACTCTGTTTGTGTCGGTCCCCCGACTGAAGCCCACTGTTCCTCCTGGAGAGAGTGCCAGCTACAAATTGGGACCTGACTGGGCCGGCAGCGTCTCCTACTACTTCCTGTTTCCAGTGAGCTGCGTGTTTGGGGCCCTTCGTTGCGTATGACAGAGCTGGGCTGCAGTAAAAACAGTTTAGAGAGTCGTATCTGGACATGGTAACTGTAGGGGTGGGAAGCCGTTTCTTTTACAACCTTTTTCTCCTGTTCCAGGTAGGGAGACGGGTTAGAGGTTTGTATTTTCTTTTGGGGTTGATTCACTATAGGTAAGTTAGTTCTGATTCATTTCCAGTGTGTTTTGTTTGTTGTTTTGGCCATGCCCACCCTGACGCTCGCTACCTGTCAAGTTAATAAAACGACTAGTCATTGTAAAGCTGTGGCTGTGTGATTTACTTCTTTTTATTATTTTTCTTGTGTTGCACTCCAGCCCCCCCAGGCTGTAACATAATTAAAAATAATAACTGTTTTTACTGCAGCCCAGCTCTGTCACACGTCACAAAGGGCCCCAAACGCGCAGCTCACTGGAAACAGGAAGTAGTAGGAGACGCTGCCGGCCCAGTCAGGTCCCAATTTGTAGCTGGCCTCATTCCCTCTTCCACCAATGGTCAGCCTCCACCTGGAAACTTACATAACAGACATCACAGAGTACAAACAATGCCCCCGCATGGTGTGGCGAGTAACAGCACCACACGGCAACAATGACCTGGGTCATAACAACGTCTTCTAAAAATCACATCACAGCATTGATTATGTTATTATTGAAAGCTAAAGAAGAGTCTGAGTTCATCACATCAGATAAATGGTTTTAGATTAAATGGAAAAAAAATATCTCACTCAGATTAACATCAGTTTGTTTGTTTGAAAGTTGGTTGGTTACCTGGTTTAGTAGCTTTGCAGAGCTCCCTGATAACGCTGACCGGCACGTAATCATCACGTAAAGCACCAGTAATGATCACCACATCAAACCCACCTGAAACCAGAAGCAGACCAGGAGGGAGAGGAGTTAGTAAAATGAGTTATTTAGAGTTATTAGTTAGAGAGAAGTTAGTTACAGAGGAGTTAGAGGAGTTAGTTGTTTTGGGGTGAAAAGTTGGCATTGTCACGTTGTGGGTTTTTCTACGTTTTGGTTCCTCTTTTGTTTTGCACTTCTTTCTCGTGTAATGTTCTCGTGTTCCTTCCTCTATCGTGTCTTTGCAGTAAAGCCTCCTGTGTTCCTCTGTAAGTGTTTTTAGTTTTAATCTTCATCTCATGGATAGTTTCCTGTTTTACTCTGTGAGGTTTTTTCATGTCTTGTTTTTGCTTTTACTGTTTGTCTTCCCCCCCTCTTTCTTCTGTTTCTGATCCGTGATGCGCTGCAGTTTCAGACCATTATTGACATAAATATATTTTGAGCATCTAACTAATCGATATCCTCAATAAAAGTATTTTTTATATTTATAAAATTAAATAGGTAGCAAAAGTTTTGACTACATCAGCATTAGCACCGCCCCCTGACTGTAGCAAATGAATGATCAAATAGTTAATAGTTAAGTAATTAACTATCTTTTAAAGTAAAAAAAAAAACATTTTTAAGTTATTAATGACCAATTTCATTACTTATGTATTTATTTAGTTTTTTTATTTTGGCACTTTCAGTCCCCCATATTCTATAAAACCTCAGGTGTTGTTATTCTCAATTGTGCTGTTTTACTATCAGCTGGCGGTGCTGTCTTCTTGTCTGTGGTGCTAATGTGTCTGTCGGGTTATCTGCTTTGTTAGCTCAGAGTGTGAGTGTGATGTACCAGTCTGTGCAGGCAACGGGTCTGTTCCCAGTAAGGCCAGTTTGAGCTCCCGATAAAGGCCACTCTTAGCAGCTTGTTCCAGCATGCCCTTACTACCATCCACTCCCACAAAGTGTTTGAAGCCGAGGTCAAACATCTAAATACAGAGAAAAGACGATCAGTTCTGAGCCTGCTCCATGAACTCTGGATGTTCGTCTGAGGATGAATTTCACAGATTTTGAATAAGTGCTGAAATTTCCCACTTTCAAAAAGAATCACACGTAAGACGGTGAGTTCATGTTTGCATTTACTATTTTACAAAACTGATTTGGGATTCATTAAAATGTTATTGTTTTTCCATAATTAGATCAATCTGAACATGTCCTCACGTGTGATTCATAAAAATGCTGACCACAGTAAAACTTCCTGAATCCCATTTGTGACATCAGCATTTTAAACATCTACAGGTCTCAAATCAGCTCGGAGTGACGGCTCCTTCCAGCTATTGGAAGGTGCCACCTTCCAGAGTTTTCCAGTTATTGGTTCACCAGTTTTGCAGCCAGTCCAGATCCGCAGGCCACATCGAGAACCTGAGCGTCTCCACGACTTCCACAGAAGTGATCGTTCAGAAAATCTACGGCCAGCTGTGGTGCTCTGTACTTCATTGTCTCTGAATCCTGTCAACATAAAGCAGCGGAAAAAACAAAGTATTCTTATTGGCTGTTGGGATTTAGGCTGTCCAGTGCTGTTTTTGTCACACCCACATGTTTCAGATCATCAAACAAATGTGAACATTAGACAAACCGAGTAAACTGAAAATTTTTATTGATGATTTCATTTATTAGGGGAAAAACTTCCCAAATCTCCCTGCAATAATTGTCCCATAAATAATAACTAGTTGTGCCACACTTGGCGACAAGACCTGAAGTCAAGTGTTTGTGTTATCCTGCCACGAGTCTTTCACGTGTCTGCGGAGGAGCTCTGCTTACTCTTCTTTACAGAATTATTTGAATTTCCAGTTGTTTTCCAGCATGAGCAGCCTCTTTACGGCAATGCTCTGCTTGCTTTTTTCTTGTGACCTCCTGTGACATCATAACCATCTTCATCAGTTTTCCCGCGCTGCTCTCCTCCCTGAGTGTGTCCTGTCCTGCTCTCTTTCCTGTGGGACAGATGTCGCTCTCCCTCACGTATCCTCTGAAGCGTTTACATTTGGCACTCAGAGTGTCTCCACTAAATCAGATCTGATGGTGAATGTTCGGTGTTCATCGGGTCAGCTGTGCCACACAGAGTTTAGGTTTCAACGGCTCAATCTTCTGTAATAATGAAACTCTCCTCTGGATCGATCCTCCGTCGTCGGGGCTTTGTAACGCATTTCAGAGAGAAATAAGATGCGCTTACACTTTATTATTTCGTTCAGGAGTTTCTGCCTCATGAAACCACCCGACTGCATCTTTTTATATAAACTGGCATTTTTATAAATGAATCATTAGCTGATTTGCTCCACTGCTTTCAGTCATACAGCTGCGTCTCTTTGGTGAACTCTGGCAGCAGAGAACAGAGCGCACTGCGACCTAATCTGGGCTCGATAGATGACGATGCCAGCTCTGAGCGCTCATTTTGTATTTAAAACTTTCTTAGATTAAATAATCTGCTCTTACAACTCAATGTCAAACGAATAAACTGTGAACATTTCATCTGGTTTATCGAAGAACAAGAACAGCAGCTCACTCCGTCAGCTCCACACCTGTGAGTTTAGGGTTAGCGGGAGAAAATCTCAGGTCCAATCTGAAAGTTTTCGGGGGTTTTTGCTTGAGGTCAGGGCGGAAACATTCTGATTATTTGAGAAGAAACAAAGAAGAAACGGTAAGAACTGGTCTTCACTGCCAGACGGAGTCCAAAGACCAGTTAAAGCGCGTTTGATATTTATTTATTGGTTCACACAGTCAGCCCAGGAGGCCTTTCTTTCTCCTCACCTGTTCGTACGTCTCAGCCCAGCTGTTGAAAAAATCCGTAGTCTGCTGCGGATCGAAGCCTTCGCAGGACTGAAACATGACCCTCATATCGTCCACAGTTCTTCTGGAGCCCGACATGATGAGGAGCTGAGCTCAGACCTGGAGAGAGTGCAGCGGACTCACTGACACGTAGAGACCCGACTAACCTGACTGTGCCCGCCGGGCAGGTATGCACCACAAGTATCTTCGACACAGACAGGCTGCGTTGGTTTTAGCTGACTGCAGGAGAAAAATAAATGTTTAAGGTAAAGTATGACGACGGTTGATAGCTGTGGGTTTTTATTAATTACAGTGATCGATAAAAACGAACGATTCTCCGAGTCTGAGGCTGCAGTCCAAGCTGTTTAAAGGGATGACATCACTCATAAAAACATAAAACCATTTATTTTCTGAACACATGCACATTCCAGGGTTTGGGCTGCTGTGACTTCACATCTGAAAGAATACGAAGCATAAATGAAATGGATTCCTGAGTCTCTCTGCCTCTCATGGTGTAATGTAAAAAAGACCAAACATGGCAGCTCCTTTAAACTCGATGAGGATAAGAGTGAGCGGCTTCTAACAGATGAACAATGAGGTGACACTGAAAACGAACTAATCATTTGTCTGTTCTTCTGATATGTGTTTCCTTCAGGTGATGATCACTAAATGATTGCTCTCTTCAGATACTTTGTTACAGTTAAACACAATCAGATTTTCTCTGACCTGACTGATTGCTCTCTTCACATCTGTCAGACATTCAGTCCCCTACAGATGTGAGACTGTAACTTCTCATCCTGCTTGGTTTCATTGTAATTTATGAAATAGTTACGAGTTCCAACTCTTTTTAAAACGTGGACACCGATGTTACAGACATGAATTTACTTTACTTACTTTAGTGAAGAGCAGGTTTACACAGCCTACTCGTACTTTGTTGAAGTATTTGTGCTACTTTTGACTTTTACTCTGCTAATTTGAATCCAAATGTCATACTTTGTCATTTATTTTGCTGATCTTCAAGTCACAACACATCACAATCGCCTGCCAGTTTGTTACTCATGTAAATCATCTGTGACTCACATGTTACAAGCAACTCAAGCCAAGTTCAAACCCAGCAAAACAGTTTTTGTTGGCAGGTATTTCAGAAACTGTGGATCTGCTGTAATTCTCCCACAGTCGGGCCTGTCAAAACCTGAAAAAACCTGAAGGGAAGCCAGTATAGGAGAAATATGCTCTCTTTCTACTTACAACATGTGCTCAGCTCGGGTAACTAAAGCTATGCTGTCTGGTAAGGTAAGAACAGACCCGGACATGGTAATGCACATGTGTTTGACAGTTTATTTCCAGCAAAACGTTCAGAACATTTTCATGCTTTCGAGCAGGTGTGACGTTGTACAAGTACAGTGTCCCGGATTCGACAAGTGGCACAAAAACAAAGCAATGGAGGCCCAGTAGAGTGCAATCAGATGAAGAGTTTATTAAGAACACACGTGTGGGAAGAAGTACACAGCATCACATCTGCGGACTTCTTCTGCCACAAATACACAGAGAATGGTTTATATAACGTCAGCGTTAAACGCCCCTTCACGCATTCTGATAACATATTTTGTATTTCTAAGAACATCATTTGCATTTTGTACAGACAATGAGCAATTTTGAGAGCTAAGGTCAGACACAGAAGTTCCTCTTTCTAACATCTTTTCCCAAATATGGCGATGATTTCAGGCCCTGGAGGTTCCCGTGGACTTTTCTTCCTTTTGACCCATCTTCTGTCACCTGTTACTAAGCAAACTCAAATGCCAAAGGCTACAACAAGAAGCTGAATACATTCAGGCCTTCACTCAAGCCTGTTTCTAGATTATATGTACTATATGTGTTTTGTAAGCGTGTATGCAGTTTTAACCTTCTGTTGCTCTAAGTCACCTACAATAGACTGCCCAAACAAAGCTTGAGACCTTCGATTGACTGAGCAGAATACACTTCTTTAATGAGCACAAAATGCCATGTGTATAAAATGGTCTTAGCTGTAGCTGTAATAAAAAGTTAATGTAAAGCCAGCAGGTTTTAATAAACATCTTAATGCAGTATCAATACTATAGATTATATCATTAATGATGCAGAATATATTGGAGCCATAAAATAATTACCTGTTCCTGTTGTGGAATTAAAGAAAGTTTAATCCACAGATCATGTAATGATAGTGAAGACAGCTAGAAGAACATCAGTCAATAAAATTCATCAACATGAGAATAAATCAAACCGAAACCTTGTCAGGCTACATTCAGCACAAGTGGGGACAAAGAACAAGGGGACAAGCTCTATTTTAAGATTAAGGGATGAATTCATTCAGCCTATGAACGTCAGCCAATAAGAATTAGGAAACGTTTAGACCGTGTCACAGTCTTCCTCCCCAGAGTATCCAGGAGGCTCCGTTGGACCCACTCTGTGGAAAATCTTCCCATCAGGCTGCGTCTTCCACGTCAGCTTCACCTCCTCCGTGATCCCTTCCTCGCCCAGCTTCACCTTCAGCTGAAACACAGTTTTCATATATCAACAGAAGCTCCTCACTGACTGGTCGAGGTGAATGAAGTTTTTATCGCTATAAAGTGCGACTGATTCACGATGACAGGTCTGGCTGCAGTTCTTTGATGTCCACCACATGCTCCTTGATAATTTACAAAAATAAAGTTAAAAAGTAAGATTTTGTTTATATAACACCTCCCATGATAAATATCACAACCGGCAGCAATAAAGGCTCCAAAAGAAAACCTGGCGGTACACCGCAGGAAGGAGAAGGACCTGCGCACAGAGCCAAACATCATTCAGGCAGAGAAGCGCTCCAGAACAGACCCTGATCTCAGCCTTTCAAGGATAACACGATGGTCAGCAGTATCAAATTCTAAAATGAGGGCAATATGAAAGTGTGCAATGTTGAGATTGATCTGTAACTGCAAAGAAAAGAAGGGTCAAGGACTTTATCAGGGTCCAGTGAAAATATTCATAGCGAGCACACGGAGAATAAATGGAAAAAATAATAAGTTTAGACTCAGAGATATCAAAACTACGGAAGCCCGTCTCCGCCACTACAAAAAAAAGTATCAATAACTTGAAATTTCGACTTACTTCAAAACTTTGAGTTAATAAATCGAAATTTTCGAGTTAGCGCTGCCGATCAGTAATCTACGTGAATGACGTCATTTCCTTGTCAGCCGGAAGCTGAAGCCCTCAGCTGCAGCCAGTCATGAATGCAAACATTGCTGATCATTTTCACCGTGGCTTCACAAATGATGAAATCCCTGTGCTATTAGCTGAATCACATGGCGTTACTATCAGCAAACTCTCGAATGCGCTAATTTGTTGCGATCCGGTTTTGAGTGATTACTGATTGGCAGCGCTAACTCAAAATTTTGAGAAAAGTAAGTCAAAATTTCAAGTTACTGTTCTAGAAATTTCGAGTTAAGGATTGTTTTTAGTGGCAGAAACGGGCTTCCATTCCCTTTTTCCAGGTCTCAGCAGCTTCTTAGTCGGCTGTATTGTGAGATACTTTTAAATTTACCCGGTAACTAAAGCAAGCAGCATGGTGGTGCAGCGCTTGCAGTTTCACTTTGCAGCATAAGATCGTGGGTTTGAATCCATGGACTGGTCTTCGTGTGCTCTCTGGAGCTCCATTCATTTGATATTTTATTTTTTTAATTGGATTATAGTTGCAGGAATGCGACTTCCTGTACCTGCATTTATTATTACAGTTATTATAGCTGTGCGCTCACTGAGTCAGGGCATCGCGTGTCCTCTGACCTGCTGCAGGATGGATTCTTGCACTGTCGGGTCGTTCAGGTCTGCAGATCCCACCCTCAGCTGAACCTTCACGTTGTACTTCACGTTGTGCGTCACGTTGTATGTCATGTTCTTCTCTGCGGGCTTGACATCTGCAGTGAAATAAGAAGTCACCAGACCAGGAAGATCATACTCTGAGGAAGCAGTGATGAAGGACCCACCTTGGTAACAGAGGAACTCATGATTCTTGTTACAGTCTTCACCGGACCAGAAAGCTGATGACGTTTCCATCAAGGCACAGTCCTTACCATCCTTAGGCTCTCCAGATTTCCAGTTTGTGTACGTGGCATTGCTTCCATCTAACCACCCCCACGATGTTTTGTACAAACCAATCCAAGCAGTTTGGGTGTTTATAATGTTTGACAGCATCAGAGCAGTGATCTTGATGTTGTCCTGCTCTGTGTTGATGCTTATCAGGTCTGTGTACTTCTCCCTGCAGTAAGACTGAGCAGCAGACCAATTCATTGGTGTCTGAACCAGGATTTGATCATGTGTTGCACCTGAACAAGGAAAAAATAGACAGATTCACACCAGTGACTGTTCTTTAGAGACAGTCTGATGCTTATGTTCTTTTCTGTTTGCAGTACTTTCACTTGTGATGTTTTTAAGTGCAGCATCTTGCATGAGTATAGACTTTGTTTGATGCTGATGTTGGTGAATTTAAAAATAACTCACCACTGTAACAGATGAAATGATTCTGAACTGTACAATCTCTGGTAGACCAGAACCCAAACTGAGATATTATGACACACTGTCCCGTCCCTGGCTCATTCCCGGCCCATTTCCTGAACCAGGATGACTGAACCAGGCCTGTTTGAGACCATTTCCACATGTTCCTGAAGAGTCCGATCCAAATGTGTCCTCCTGATGCTGCCTGCTGGGCTTCCGAGTTATTGGCCGGTCCCTGGATGTTAGCGAGGTCGGTGTACGTCTGTCTGCAGTTTTGGACAGCTTCATACCAGTTCAGTGATTGACTGACGTAGTGGAACTGAACAGGCTGAAGATCACAGACCACCACACAACCTGAGCGACGACACGGGAAACAGTCAAAAGATTCTCTGTAGATTAAAAAATCAAAACGGTGCTCGAACCCTTTAAAATGTTGTTTGTTTGTTTGTTTGTCATTATAAAGTCACATGAAATGCAAAGTTACAAACAGGACTCTCAGTCTCGACTTGAGGTGACTGTTGTGATTCGGTGCCTTCTACATGAAATATCATCTGTGCATCATTTAATCATATGGACCACCTCGAGTACCAACTCTGTGATTGAGGCCTAATGATTTGAGGACAGAATCGCTAATTTGACATTGAACTTCTCCGTATAACAAAGTATTCTAGAGTGAAACTTGAGTCATGCAAGAGGACGATGGTCCCATCACAGCAGCATCTGAAAAAAGTCCCAGAAAGTTGATTCTGTTCATCTGGATGTTTTCAGCGGGAGAAACGTTTCATCGTCATCAGCTGACTGCAGGTCTCCAACCTTGTAACCAGAACATTTACATAATGACTGAAACCAGCCAACTGAGGGAACAATGGGCTGGGACGTCAGCTCCCTGATCATTAATATCCAAATAGTCATGACCATTTGTTATGACCCGGCTCGAAATGACCGTAACAAGAGCGGGGTGTCCCATGACTTCCCTGTTAGGATGTTTTTGAGTTTATTATATTATTTATACTTTCTAAATGGTAAATGGCCTGTATTTATACAGCGCTTTACTAGTCCCTAAGGACCCCAAAGCACTTTACACATCCAGTCATCCACCCATTCGTGATGGCAGCTACATTGTAGCCACAGCCACCCTGGGGCGCACTGACAGAGGCGGGGCTGCCAGACACTGGCGCCACCGGGCCCTCTGACCACCACCAGTAGGCAACGGGTGAAGTGTCTTGACCAAGGACACAACAACCGAGACTGTCCAAGCCGGGGCTCGAACCGGCAACCTTCCGATTACAAGGCGAACTCCCAACTCTTGAGCCACGATCGCCCTGATTCTAGTCTTTGGTTTCTTTGAGTTCTGTCTTATGGTTTATGTCTGTCTTCTCTAGTTGCTCTGTCTCCAGTTCACGTCTCTGTGTATCCTTAGTTCCTATATCCCCGTGTCCAGTCAGTGTCAGTGTCTGCCCTGGTCCCACTGTAGTGCCTGCATGTGAGTCTGTGTCTTTGTTCAGTCTGTGTTATGTGTTTCCTGTTTTACTTTGAAGGTCTCTGTCTTATCTCAGTATGTTCAGTTTACGCTTCCTTTGTCTCGTCAGTTCTGATTTGCCCCAGCTGTGTTTCCCTCCTGTTATTCATTCCCTGATTGCTCCCTCTGTGTATTTAAGCCCTGTGTTTCTCTGTGTCCGTGTTGTGATCTACCGTTTACCAAATGGTGTGTTCTGTCAGTCCTCCGGTGTTAGTTTATTTTGATTGTTTCCAGTTATGTTATATTTGAGTGTAACATCAAAGCGGTTTTGAGTTCACATCTGTCTCTGGAGTCTGCACCTTGGGTCCTTTTCCTGTCTGCACACAGCCGTCACATAACATTCCCACGCCCAAACAGACACAGCCACAGCATCGGACTTTTAACAACGGTTTATTCACAACAATGGCACTCACGGTAGTGGGAGTGTATAATTTCGGGGTGAGCTAAGGCCAACACAACAAACAAAACTCAACCTAGGCTTCGGTTCCCCTCTGACCTGTTTACGGAAAAGAAAGAAATAACACAGTCTGACCTCCCTGGTCTAAAAACACAGGAGAAAAGAAGGCTTCCCAAAATAATCGGCAGCTCACCCCTACTTGCTCCGCACTTCACACACATGCCCGACCTTTTATCTAAATAGCTATGGCTGCGGCTGCTCCGTCCGGACCTGAGGCAAGTGCACGGGAAGTCTGCCACACCCCCCCGCACCGCAGCTCTTCGGTCGCCCTTTTATAGTCCACGTCCACAGCAGGAACCAGTTACATCAGGCCGTGGCCCTGCACAGGTGAATCTGCATACACACGTTAAGAAACAGAGAACCCACCAACACACGCACGTAACACCATTGATCAATGATTAATTCTTTGATCAATAACCACGAGTACCATTCACAGAGAGTTGGAGAATGGCTGCAATCACAGCGTGTATGTCACAGCATGACAGATGCACCCTTGGGCCCCCTCCTCGACTCAGAGATGGTCTTTACACAAATGGCCTCCTTGACTGAAGAAGTCAGTTGGATGAGTGACGAAACATTTTTCCCACTGAAGACGCGTCAAGATGAATTTCATATAATTATGTTCCTGTGAATTTGAACTTGGCAGAACAAGCTATGGGTGTGGTCCGCTTTATTTATTATCATGTCCTAGCAGCGTGTGCTTTTGAAGCCCTTGAAAGAGCAGTTTGCAACTTTACTTTGTCCCAGGGTTTAGTTGGTAGGTGACAGGAGGCAGATTCTACAGTCATGGTACAACATTGTGACTTCAACAGTTCTTTGATGGAATAATTTCACTGACCTGAGAGCAGCAGGAGGATCACTCCACGTCCAATCATGACTGAGAGCTGAAAGACCGTGAAGATGTCGTCATTAATATCATTTGCAGCAGATCACGAAAGCAGCAGCATCAGAGCAGACTCAGACTCCAAAATATAATTACACAGAGCTCTACTTAAAATATATTACTTTTTATTAAAATGTTTACTTAGCCCATGTAGGAGGTACATTTTTAGACAAGTTACTACAGTCAGCGCAGTCAGCAGCCTCACCTGAGATGCAAAGTAATGTAACTGCAGGTTCAGAGTAAACTGCACAGACGTCAGTATCACAAAAAGAAGGATGGATACAAAAAAACCTTTCTTTTCATCATTAGCACAAAGTTTTCAAACATCCACAGAGCTCAGACAGGAACAGAAACGTGATGTAAGTGGGCAATATTCTTATCAGGGACATGTTGTGCACGGGCACAGTGAGGAGTGGACCCAAATGCAGACAAATTAAACGTGAAGACAGAACTGGATACTAACGAAATGCGAGCCGTTTAATAAGGCTGATGAAACAAAACAAAGGGGCAAAGGTGAAACAACATGAAACTAAACAATAATCTAAGCTGGCAGAGCTAAGGTAAAGCAAACGGACATGAAAACCTGGACACGAGGAACGTGGAACACAGACAGATATGTAGTGATGGGACGTTCTGTATCGAGGCTTCGGAGCGTGTGTCGAGTAATGGAGGGGGCGTTTCCGCGAAGCGCGTATCGAGGCTTGCTTCATTTATGGGAGGAGCTGAAAATGATGACGTCCGAAGCCTCGCTGCCCGGCTGTACCACGTGACTGGTTCAGGAAGCGGTTCGAACTTTGCCGCGAGATATGACAGCGATATAAACCCTCAGACTTCATTCAAAATGTGGGTGTTTGATGGAGAGTTGCGGTTAGTGAGAGTTAGAGACAGTTTAGAAAAAAAAGAAATCGCCTACGACCTGCCACAGTGGAGAAACTGTTGTTTTTAAATAAAAACCAATGATGTGTCCCCTAAACACTAATCACTGTCCTTGCCTCAATGTTACAAAAGCACAACCACTGTCCACACCTCACCTCACAGTAAATGATCATTTCCATTTCAAGCATTTCCAAATAATCATTTCCCATACTGCCACTATAAATATACACAGTATACTGCATCACTACAATATACATGTTTTACACACTCCTTTTGTTGTTGACATTTACAGGCTGTGTGCAAAAGGCCACAGTCTTCAAATTCATGCCAGCTATTATTTTTACGTCCAGCAGGTGTCCTGCTAGAGCAAATGAAGCTTCATGAAGCTTCGCGTTGGGGTGAACCAATTGGATGAAAAGCTTCAGGGCTTCATGGGGCTTCATCTGCCCATCACTACAGATATGGGAAGATTAACAGGCAATCCGACAAAGACTGAATGACAGCTAAACCAAAGGAAAGGAAACACACGGGGAGCACAGCTGGGACGAATGAACATAACGGCAAGACAGGAGGAAGCGAGCTGAACACGCTGAACATGGGATACGAGACTGTCAAAATAAAACAGGAAGTGCAGAGAAGCAGACCCGAGACACACAGGCTTGACATAACCTCAGGGAAATAGAAACGGGAGATCGAGCACGGACATAACTTTAGCTACGTTCACACTGCAGGTCTTGATGCTCAATTCCGATTTTTTGATCAAATCCGATTTTTTTTGTCTGCTCGTTCACACTACAAATAAAATGCGACAGCAAACGCGCTCCAGTGTGAACGCTCAAAGCGGCCGCATGCGCAAAAGAAGACGTCACACACAACGTGCTCTGTTTAGACCCAGAGCAAACAGTATGTTTGACTGATGGCCGTTAATATAAAGACTTCGGACTTCACGTTTCCCAATTTTTGCTTTAAGTTATTTTGTTATTTACATAATAATGTAAATAACCTAATAATGATCCTTATTGCTGTTTTAGAGGAGCGCTGCTTCAAAGGATAGCTTATACAGTACAAAGAAAATGTTCACGTTTCTCCAACGTTGTCTTCACTGGATGGACAGGAAGCGTTCGCGATGTCTTCTCTGGAGCTGATAATTGGCGTCTGTCTTGTGTCGGTGACATAAAAGACAGATTTAATGCGACATGACCATCAAACAGCAGTCGCTTTCTTTCTTTCTTTCTTTCTTTCTTTTTTTTTGCCTGTCCCATTTGATTCTTTAGCCGTCAGAATTGTTGTCTGAAGACCAACAAGGAGACCCAATGGATTTACTTTGCCAAATGGATCATCGTGGCATTGCCGTATTGGTCCATTTGATCGACCTTTGTTTTTATTATTTATTATATTTTATTTTCAGATGTTACAGACGGGACAGACATGAGTGAGGGATAGGAAAGGGAGAGAGAAAGAGGAAGGAAAAGAAAAACAGAAGGGGAGAGGGACAGCAAGAAAGGGGGGGAGAAAAAAAAATCTCCTGGATCACCTGTTGAGAGAAGAAGAATAGAAAACAAGCAAAAACAAAACAAAACCAAAGCAACATACTAAACACAACACCATCGCATTAATCTAGCTAAGTGTAAACAGCAGTAAATACTAAATATTCAATGTTGTTGTGCAGCACGCAGGACAGACAGCGCACAATGTGCTTTGAAGTAGCAGCCAAGAAATGTGTAATTTAAGTCTACGAGCAGTGAACACCCGTGTGCACACCTGTGTGGATCAGCGCGCTTGTATTCAAATGGTTTCCACATGTAATGGTCTGCAAGAGGATGTAGCGAGCCATAGCCCCGTCCCCCAGGGCATGAAGCAGGCATGGAGGAGATCCAGGTTCCAGACATCCAGAGGCCTCAGAGTGCGAGAGCCCAAGGAGGACCACCGGAAGGGCATCCGTGCCACCCTCATGGGAAGGGCTGAGGTTCCTCAGACGAGGCGTCACCCAGTAGCCACCGAGCAGAAGCTAGAGGGGGCTGCACCAGCGTGCCAGAGTGAATTGAGCCGCAGGCCCAGAGGCCGGAGGCCCGAGGGCCCCCCGCACCCCGGAGGAGGCCTGACCGAGCAACAGGCGCCAGGCCCCGCCAGGTAGCCACCGGGAGTGAGCCGGTACATACCTGAGTGCCCAGCCCCGGACACCAAGAACCACCAATGCACCGACCCCTGAGGGCATCAGTCACCGGCAGGGAGTGTGGTGAGGGGAGACAGGCCTTGGAGGGCCTGGGAGTTCCCAGAGAGGTGGAGTCTAAGACCCGACCTGACATATAGACACAGACACAAACATGCGTTCCCACCCTCATGCACACATATACAAACACTCAGCACTCACCCAACGTAAGGATTGACATAAATGGACATGTACACACAATCACACTCCCCAAACATACTCTATACCCCAGGTCCAGGTACCCTCGCCCCCAGAGGGGGAAACAGAACCCAGACCCAAGAGATGTTACCCTTCCCCCCGGGGTGGAGGCAAGCAGACCGTCCCAGGCTCCGCAGCAGCAGGGAGGCCAATCGGACAGCCAACATCTCCTCCCAGCCCCCCTGCCCCGATGGCTAGCAGAGAACGGGGGTGTGTGAAGACCACACACCTCCCTCCTCCCACTCATGTGTAGTGTTGCTGCGTGTTGTTCTCAAGTGCATTTAAAACAAGGGAGAGCATGGTGCTGCTGCCAGAGAGCAGCAGGTGTTAGCACGGCCCCTCCCGAGAACCCTCAATGTCTACATGGATTTAAAATTGAGAGGTGGGCACCGGCGCCAGAGGTAGGTTTGAGTACACCAACCGTCCACTGGACGCCGTTAACGTGCCCCGCTTTCTAAAACATCGGATATGTATCGGATTCAGGACCACATACGAAAGTGACCCAGATCGGATTTGTGCCGTTCACACTGTCATACCATGATCCGATATGGGTCGCAGAGGGTCAGAAAAATCGGATTTGATGCGCTTTCGCCTGCAATGTGAACGTAGCCTAAGAAACAAATACAGAGAACATGACAGCAGGGAGACACACATGACAGACAGAAGGACACGACGGGAGACGTGTAGCCAAGATGAGACGAGACCCAGAGGGAGACAAAGACAGCACTGAGACACACAAAGGGAGACTTAAACACAGGGGACATGACAAAGTGGGGAAGAAGACACAAGGACACACACATAAACAGAGACACACAGAGAGGGACACAAAGGACAAAATCACAAGCGGAGCCTAATAACAGAGAACTGGTCATAAGTAAGCTGAGAGACGTAGTAAGAGTGAAGTCAGAAATAACCAGTTAAACAAAAATAATCATAATAATACACAACAGAAAAGTCAATGACGCTCTGCCAGATTAGCTACATGATAAAACAATAATAAACATGTAAAGGTATCATCTCTGTCCAGTGAGCTTCTGTTGAGGTTTGTTCATGAGAGCAATGACGTACCTGAGACGAGGAGCTGCAGGCGGGCTGATGGACTGACCGCTCAAAATTCTCCATCTGATATAAATCTGATGTTTCTGCCTCCTCCCACATCAACATGAAGTATGTAAAACCAGATGAAGTGTGAGTAATCGTTCATTAGAGTCCATTTGTTTAGAAGATGACATATTCAAACTTGCTGCAGCTGCAAACGGGTTGTTAATTACAGCTAAATGAGGTCATAAGTGTCCATCCGTGAAACAAAGACGGAGCTCGTGCACAACAAGCAGGATGTCGAGGGGTTTCCCTCAGTTTCCCTCAGTTTCCCTCAGTTTCCCTCAGTTTTCCCTCAGTTTCCCTGTTTTCCCTCAGTTTTCCTTCAGTTTTCCCTCAGTTTCCCTCAGTTTCCCTCAGTTTTCCTTCAGTTTTAAGTCTCAGACTCGTCCCTTTACCAAACCTTTATCCAAACGTCACATTTTCCGTGTTTCTTCTGCATTGTTTGTCTTTAAAGACGGACACGCTTGAAACATTGGTGTCTTCATTTGAATTGGAAGCAGCATTTTGTGTGTTTGCCTTTTGTGTTTGCATAGATGTTAGAGACTTTCTGGCTGATAACTTCAGGGTTATTTGAGTAATGTTGTAATTAAGATAATTCCCTTGAAGGCTTTACGCATCATCTAAACAAATCTGTGATGAGCAGGATGGAGACACAACCTGAGACATTTCCTAGTCATAAAAACATCCTAATGGCTCACTCACTTCATTCATTGATGTTGGAGCAGTCATTTGTTTTCCAACATTTTAGTGTTGCTGCATCTCCTCGTGTTGTATTCGAAAACTGCAGATATAAAATTTTCATTCATCATTTGCTTTGCATGCGTTTTATGCAAACATGGTTTTCTGTGTAAAAAGCAAAGTTTCACTCCAACGATGAAATCAACCTGACATTTTACTGAATGAAAAAGAAGAAGAAGTGACATCAGAAATATTTGCTCATGTTGAATTTGATACCTGCAACACGTTACGTCCAAAATAAATCAATAAATACAAATAAAAGTTTCCCGATGTCTGATGACACGTCGCCCGTCCTCAGGTCT
The DNA here is from genome assembly GCF_041146795.1 of Maylandia zebra. Lineage (NCBI taxonomy): Eukaryota > Metazoa > Chordata > Actinopteri > Cichliformes > Cichlidae > Maylandia > Maylandia zebra. Next base: position 40,201,685 of record NC_135167.1, read on the forward strand.
GATGGATTGATCCAACACTCCATGTAATACACTACTGTGTGTGTGTGTGTGTGTGTGTGTGTGTGTGTGTGTGTGTGTGTGTGTCATGGATTGATTTGTGTCCACTTCAGTGCTGTGACTGACTTTGTGTGACATCAAAGTAAAATGATAAATGCACGAAAGAGTCAAAAGACTTCAGACTAAACATGTAAACACAGAAAAACAAAAACAGACTTCCATCTCTCCGGTTTCTCATTTAAAGGCCTGGAGACCAAATATAAACATTTTATGGGAATAACATTTTTCTTCTGATTGTTTTTTAATCATGTGTTTTGTTAAAGTTTGGGATGCTCCAGCATCACGTTTGTGTTCGCAGCGCCGTGATAGCGGTCCTTAAATGATCAGGCAGCATGCTGGCATGTTGTGGACAAAAAGCTTCCCTACAAGAAAAAGGAAAGAAAAGAGACACATTACAATCAATAAATTGATCAAACAGGAGAAGCGTTGCTCTTCTGAGGCTGTAAAATTGCTGCGTGACGGATGAGTGAAACGCTCTCACAGCCTCTTCTCAGCAGCTTTGTCTCATAAAGGAGGGAAAAAAACTACTAACAATGCTAACAATTTGTTTTTGATGCACTGATGCAGCTGAAAGAAGCTTAGTTTATTACATCTATATTGGTTCTGGAGTCTGACATGACCGTGACTTATAATCCTGCAGCTTCTACTTTGAGATGAGAGACGAGACTATTGTTCATCTCACAGACTGCATCCATAGGATCTCCTTAATTTTTGGAAGAGGTGAAATAGTTACGGCCTGGGGCGATGCTGTCTCCGTGTGTTCACATCTGGTTTGGAGAGAAGTCACGACAGGGCGCAGTAACCCCAGTATTTCAGGAAAACAGAGTATAAAGTTTACGCCTGTTTTGACGACTGTCAGTAAGGTTGTAGCAGAAACCTTGATTTGTGGTGACAGTCGAGCCGACCGCAGAGATTAGCGTGGCGGACAGACAAACTGAGTGTGACGCATGTTTGGGTAAACTGTTTCATCTTTCTGGTGACTGGAAGATAAACTTATCGCTCATCAGAGTGGGGATAGCGCAGGTCAGTAGGTGGAGTGGTTACCTCATGATCGGAAGGTCGGGGTTCGACTCCACTGAACGGCTACCCTGAGGTACCCCTGAGCAAGGTGCCGTCCCTACACGCTGCTCCCCGGGCGCTGCATTGGTGGCTGCCCACTGCTTCACTGGGTGAATGGGCTCAATGCAGAGGAGTCATATCCCTATGGGAGACTAACACACACACAGTGGGTCAGAGCCCTGACTGTGCCCCTCAAGTAGCTCCACTCACTCGACCTCCACGGCACTGTGCAGCGTGCTTCCTGATGGTCTAAGTAGAACCTGTCTGGTGTGATCAGTGAACGACCCAAAGGTCATGTGCTCTCCTGTGTCGGGCTGAATGAAAGGCTCCATATTGGTCTCAGTGTTCAGATAAACTCAAACAGACGAGTAGGGATGGGTACCAGTATCCGGTGCCATGATCTGTCATAAACGGTAGTAACCAGACCGAAAAGCAGCGCACATTTCGGTGCTTTATTTTCCTGAGCTGTGATACACTTTAGATTCTAGCCAATCATTTTATGTTTCCGAGGATAGTAGGCGGGTCCAGGTACGTACGTTCTTTTAGAGCAGAGCTACAGATTAAAAATGCCCAAAGCGAAGCGGTCAAAAGTCTGGCTGTACTTCACAGCAAAAGATGCAAACTCAGCAGCAACAAGAGCTTTAAGCTGATACTGTGATACTGTCAAAGGAGGTAACACCAAGAATCCGATGAAACACCTGGCGACGCATAGCGGTTTTTAAAAAAGTCGAGAAATGCGTCATATTTGATAGCTTGCTGCGAGACCTCACACCGAGCACGTCTACTGTGGGTGGGTTGCCTGTTATCGGACCCGGAGTTAGCAACATCCCCCAAAAACCCGAAGAGGAGAGTCCTGGCCCCTAGCCCTGCCAGTGTAGCAGAAATGATGAGGATGATGATGCAGCAGCCGTTCTTCTCTGCGTGAGTAGCTTAATGTTGTTCGTGTGTAATTTACGTTGAGTAGGCTAACCACGTTATTACATTAATGCATGTAAGGTGAACTAGCAAACATCATCGTAGCTACATGCGGCTGTCTTCTTGGTTGATGGCAGATGCTCCCTTCACCCTGGACAAAAAGGCTAAAATGACCAAAGAAAAAGTGGAAAACAGTTAAACATGAGAGGTTTTTGGACAAAGTTTGTGATTTTTCCATTGTTTAAGCTCCCAGCCAAGAGTGATGCCATATATGCCCCATAGCTGCAGAAAAGGCTAACATTGTTATCTTTTTACAAAAAAAAACAGCTGAACATGAGAGGTTTTTGGACAAAGTTTGTGTTCTCCATTCTTTAAGCACCGGTTCGAGCACCGTTTAAGCACCGGCACCGTTTCAAAAGTACCGGTTTGGCACCGGTATCGGATAAAACCTAAACGATACCCATTCCTATGGACGAGTCATGTTTCACATGTGTGACCATGACAGAGACGTTGTCTCTATTCTGTGTTTGCAGGCCCTTGGGCTCAAATATATGCAGGCTGCTGCCACACTGTTTGACACCTTTGATAAGGAAAAATAAACCAGTTTATTTCCAGTGCAATACTTCAGTTACCAGTCAAGTCAAACAGTGATGAGCAGTGCATGATCACATCCCCAGTTCATATACTTCAACAATCACCTTAGGTCAAAGCATTACTGTCGCACATACCTGTAGACACAAAATGCTGCGACTGTATATGATGCGAACATAAAGAAGCACGAGCACAAATATTCTTGGCACGCTGTTTGTCTGCTGTGTCAGATACCAGGATCCATGTAGATGTGCTGTACTGTGATTAGAATATTTACCCATGTTTCTCGCTTTATTTACAAACACAAAACTGTCTGATTGAGTTTATTTAGATCAACATTCACAAATGGGAGAACTTTATGAGAGCTGCTGTAATCAGCTGTGCGACAGCATTATTTACTCTCGCTGCTAAAGGAGGGAATAAAGGAAGCATCCAAGCTCCTTTCCTAAGCTCTCATCATGACCGCCATGCAGCTGCTTCGGGGTCACTTCACACAGGAGGAAACCTTCATGAGCAACAGAGGTTTTGATTGGACGATCCGTTTTAAACCGTTTGATTTTTGGATTTTTCCTGTGTTTCTCAGATCTCTCTTTAATGGTTCCCAGTAAACTTATGCTCACCTAAATGTTTTTCCTGAATATACAGGCCTCAACACATCTTCGTGACTTCGTGTTGTCCTATCAGAGCACTTCGCTCTCAGACGGCAGACTTATTTGTGGCTCTTTGAGGTTCAGAATGAGAGAGTTGGGCTGAGCTATCAGCTCTCCTGTGGAACCGCGTGCTGTTTGGCCTTTAAACTTTCCTTCTTTTGACTGTGACCCTGAGTCATCTTTTAATTATTATGCTGCAGGTTCAGGTTGCTGGAGGACGTCCCGTACACTGAGCGCTGCTCCCTCACGCTCCTCTGCTTCACTTCCTGAACTGTTTGTTTCTCTGCCGCAGCGTCTTTATTTGCCTCTCTGGGAGGAGTGTTGCTGTGAGCTGTCACCTCGTAATCTTCTTGTTCCTCTTTTGTAACCAGGAGTAGTTGGGTTAAGACAAGTATACCCAAACAGTTTGAACATAGCAGCACTGCATCAATACTTAAGCAATACTGCAATATTTTCACTGATCCATTTAAATGGAAAGTCTACCTCATTAGTCTCTTGTCTCTGTGAGTCTCGGTTTTAAATCCCTCGACTGTCACATTTGGCTCAATGCAATGTTTCCAGTTTTAAGCAGTTAATAAAAGCTCCCATCGGTGGAACAGCTGCAAGGTCCCGTTAGTGATCTGATGTTTTCCTGAACAGTGAAGACTGGTGTGTTCAAATGTGAGGCCTGTTTGCTTCATCATTTATTATTAATTTTGCTGTTTTAAATGACAATATTAGAGAACTGTCACGGCGGGGTGTGCCAGTGTGAGGAAAGAGGTAGACCCAGATGCAGACACGGTGGAGACAAAACGTAGTTTCAGAAATAAAGCGAGCCTTTATTGGCTGATTGCAGAAGAAAAAACAAGGAACTAGAGAAACTAAGGAGGCTATGAACACTGTTAACAAAAAGGCTGTGACACTCAGTGAAAAACTATGACAAGGACACTGAGTAAACTAGAAACACAGAGAAACAATGGAGTAAACCTATGAAAGCTGTGGTGAGGTTAACAGACGCTCTGACACTGACTGAGTGGAACACACAGACTAAATACACATAAGGAATGACCAAAGGAAGTAGAATCACATGGGGAAAACAGCTGACAGCAATTAATACAATGACAGGACAAACTAAACATAATAAACACAAAACTCTTTCAAAATAAAACAGGAAACATAAGGAGATCCAGACATGACTTGAACTTGACAAACAAAGAAAACTTAGAGATGAAACATGGCAGAATGTAACCAGATAAACCGAAATGAAACGAGACTAAAAAGAAGAACAAAACACCAAGAAACTCAGAATACTGGGTCACATGACCCAGGAACATGACAAGAACACGGAAAAAACAATATTGTAGTTCCAATTTGGCACAAAGTTGAATTTCACACTACTGTAAAATAAATAAAATAAGTCACATAGATTCATCTTTTTAAAAAAGAAGAATCCTCAACATGAAATTCTGACTCACAGAAAAATTTATTTTCATTCAACTTTCACGGCTGATTGAGTAAATACGACAAGTCACACCACAAACACAAAAATATCAGCAGCGTCTAATCTGAACAGAACAAAATTCTTTCTCGATGGCACTAAGTATAATATTACAGGCTTACAAGTAAAATACTGTCCGAATAAGACATAAAGGATTTTTCCTTTCATAATTAAATTATCACAAAGCAAAATTAAAACCTCAAAGTGCTCAGAGCGCAACAGAAAACTACAAGTGACTAAATGTTTTTTATTACTAAAATGTTGTTATGTTTACACTTTTTCCGACTGTAGTTATTACAGGTTTTAGTGCGACATAGAGGATGACATCATCTGATTCCCGAGCTTCTGCTTGAGCTTCTGCAAAAAAAGATGCGAAACAAAAACTTGGTAACTTACCCGACACAAAGATGCCGACGCTCTGTTCAGCATCAAAACTCTCCATCTGATATAAATCTGATCGTTCCTCCTCCCACGCCTATCAGAAGGTCCTCGTGTAACGTCCATTTGATGCTCGCAGTCATTTAAAGTGAAGATGACTTATTCAAATGTTATTACAGATGCAAACAGGCTGAAGAGATAGTGCGAGATAAATGAGGTCAGGAGTGTCTTCTTCATGTCTCCCGTACCTCTTTATTAAAGTGCGTTTCAAACCAGCACATCTGCTGCATCATCTGTCAGTAACTATGGAAACGTTTGGAAACGGCGGCGGCGTCCTCTGAACTGAAAGCAGCTTTTTGGGTGTTTTTACACCCAAAATCTTTTTGCCTGAGAACTTCAGTGATATTTGAATATTATTATAATTATGATAATTCTGTCACAGGAGTGTTCAGGCTCGATTCCTCCTCTGAACCAATCAGTGATGAGCAGGACGAGGATGCAGCCTGGGACAATTTACATCTCAATCCTTATTTTAATGGAAACACAAAATGCTCGTACTTTGTCTCAAACCTTCATTTTGTCGTTAAATTTAAACTGGATCAAATGATTCATACTCCAGTCACCCGTCTCCACGTTACAGTTAACTGAAAACTGCAGGAAGCGAATATATCGACCTGGGAAGTGTTTTGTTTTGTTAAATGCATGTAAGTACTAAAAAAGACAAAAATCTTAGGAACTCTGCACAACAGAGCTGTGGGCTCTAACAACAAGAATAACAAAGGTCCACCCTTAAAGATGGATCATCGCGGTGCAGTGGTTAGTACTCGTACCTCACAGGAAGGAGGTTACTGGTTTGAATCTGCTGGTCAGTTCGTTCTGTGCCAAGCTTCCAGGGTTCACAAAAGGAGTTTGTCTGCATGAGTTTCTGGTAAGAGTCCAAAGAGATGCTTCTCAGGTTAACTGGTAATTTTAACTGGTCAAAACTTTGAATGTGAGCATTATAAACCTTGAACAAAAAGTAAGGAAATTTGTGTTTGCTTTGTTAATGCTGATTCGCCTTCAGAATTAATAAAGTTCTATGAGATGTGCCCGGATTTATCTCAGACTGTTCAGGAGCTCAGTGGTCCAGATGTGGGCAGAGATCCAGGACACCATCTTTTACGTGTCGGGAGTGAGAACGGGTGTAAATATTTTACTTTACAGAGGTTTTTTTCTAATTTAACACTGCAGTGATGGCTCTCATACAAATTGATCAGCTCCTACTCAATGAGTAAGTTTTCTAAACTGAGTTAATTCTGCAGTTTCAAATTTGTTTCATAAGGAGTTTTTGTTGCATCCTGTTGTAGTTTAATCGCTGAACGTCATGGCTCAGCAGTGTGAAAGGAAGGATGTGGACCCAAATGCAGGACTCGGGAGGCGGGACTTAAACTCAAAATTACAACTTAATCAATGGCCAAGAACACAAAAGGGAACTAATGAGAACCAACTCGCATGTCAGTGGTAACAAAAATAACAAGAACAGAAGCTCATAAAGCCATAAAAATGCACAAACACGAGATTTGAGAACACAGAGAACAAAACTAAAGAAGCTCCTCCTCATTCTCTCTGTTTTGGTCTTAAGGGAGCACAGACGCTTCCGGACCTCAGTGACCAGAGTTGCTGGGATGGGAGAGGTCCATCGTGACCTTCATGCTTTGGTCTTGCACGCTTGGTGTAGACGGACCGCAGGTTCCCGGGTCCACACCTGGTCCTAGAACACAGGTACAGCTGTTTCCTGTCATTCTGCTTCAGCGGTTTGTGGACATATAAGTACACTTCCTGTTTATTATCTAACACTGTAATGACGCAGCCTGGGGCGGGGTCTCCGCTCCCGCGAGTACCAAGTGGACCCTCGCAGTGATGAGGATGCTGTGATGATGTCTCACTCTGTTCACATTTCTGGAAACCACAAATTTCAGACGGATTTTAAAGGAAAAGGCTCTTTTGTGTTTTTAGTTTACTTTAAATATGATGTAATAAATATATTTGAATCTTCACTACAGAAATTGACATTTTCTTTATATAGAATATGGACACATTTTGAATTGACTACATTTTAGTTTTGATCTTTTGTTTCTGTAGTCACATAATCAACAAGTACTGCCACACTTAAAAATCTGTATCATCCAAGTTACGTTATGGGGCATAATATCTAACTGAATTTATGAAATTAATATCTGTCTCTCTTCCACAGCATGTCTTTATCCTGTCTTCCTTCTCTCACCTCAACCAATCACAGCAGATGGCCCCGCCCCTCCCTGAGCCTGGTTCTGTCGGAGGTTTCTTCCTGTTAAAAGGGAGTTTTTCTTCCCACTGTCGCCAAAGTTCTTGTTCACAGGGGGTCACATGATGGTTGGGTTTTTCTCTGTATCTATTATTGTAGGGTCGACCTTACAATATAAAGCACCTTGAGGCGACTGTTACTGGGATTTGGCGCTTTATTAATAAAACTGAATTGAATTGAAAAACGTTGAATAAATCTCTCTGAGTAATCCAGGAGAGCAGAAAGGTGCTGTATGAGAATCATTTACCATTTATTGTTATCATTATTGTTATTATGCTCATCTGAGAGGTCTCATGTGGAAAGCAAAGCTCTGTAGGCTCGAGGTCACACAGTTCACATCTCAGATAAATAAACTATGTCTGACTAGACCTGAAAATGTTAATTCCTGCTAAGCTGAACTGTTATAATTCACATTACTGACACATGGGTTCTTCTTGTTTGCAGCAGGCTGACAGATGAGGTCAGGCTGGAGCTTCTGTGGACTGTGATGTTTGCAGACGACACTGTGATCTGCAGTGAGAGTAGGGAGAAGGTGGAGGAGAGCCTGGAGAGGTGGAGGTCTGCTCTTAGAGACAAGACAAATTAAAGTCAGTAGAAAGAAAACAGAATCCATCTGTGTGAATGAGACGGAGACCAGTGCGAAGGTCAGAACTTATTCCTATTAGTTTTATTGTCACAGTTGACCACATATTATTTTGTTTTTTATTTGTTTTTGAGGAGAAGATTTGGCTTGTTTTTCGTTCTTTTAATTTTATAATTTATTTTCTTTGCTAGTCATTATTTTTTATGAAAGAAGAAAATGTGGAAACCCTGTTCTGTCAGCAATAAATAAAAGACGGGAAGGTCTGCTTAGCTGACATCTCTGCAACACAGCACAGAATTCATTTAAGAAGTTTCTCGGTTTTTTTTCAAACAAGGATTTTACAAAAATAAAAGTAAAAAAATCACCAAACATATTCAGCATAAACCTTTACATTCACACACTGCATCAAAATTATGCAGCCAAACTTATTTGCAAGCAAAAACGTTTTATGAGATTTATAAGATCTGTACTTTTCCTTATATTTATATATATTTTAAACATTTCTAATTCTTTAATATTTATATGTAAAAAGAAAAATAAAGATAATATGTGGTTTTAGAATGTACTTTTTGTCCTTGTCCTTTTAAAAAATAAAGATTCCACAACAAAAATAAATAAATGAGACACGTTGGCGCAGGAATCCTGCTTTGAGTGAGTCATCTTGTTTTTAGACAACCTTTGGCCAGCCTCATCGCGAGCTCCTCCGCGCAGACTCCCTGCATCCTAACGGGAGCATCACTGCGCACCGACACGGAGACCGACGCAGCGAGCGGACGACACCTCCGTCAGCCGATGTATGAAGGCTTCCTTTCCCGGATCAGCGGCTTGTTTTCGGTGATTCTCTTCTCATCCGTCGCTCCTCTATGGATGTGAAGTAAAAGCGGGCGGTAGTCAGTCGGTGTCTTCTCATCTCTGCGCTCTTTCTCCCCGCTCGGTCAGGACCGCATCCTGCCCCGATCCACAAAATGGCGGATATCAGCGAGCTGGGACCCGCCTACGGTGAGATCCAGGCCCTTTTGGTCTTCGTATCTTTTCCATCTCACCCACATCCACCGTGTTTAAATGGCCTCACTGCGTTAGGCTGTGGGGTGTACTGGGGTCAAATGCTGTGACATATTTAACGGATGCCTGCAGCAGGTGAATAAAGCGGCCGCACAGCCCATCACATCCAGTCTTTCCTTTCATGCTTCAGGGGTGGAGCGGGTCATCTTCCCGTGACTGGCACCACTGCCAGGCCGGTCAAATGAGCTCACACGGTGATTTTGTGACCGCAGCCATGTTTGAGTGGACGGTGTTGGGGAAAGATGACCGTCCTCTAAGTCATCATTTCACTGCCACGGAAAAAAGTGCGTGGGGTTTAAACGAGGCCTCGCGCGTGCCTCTGCATCATCGGTGACAAATTAAAAATAACAGCAGCCCGCGCGGGGGAGAAAAACAGGGCGTTCTCGCGGCGCTCCCACGCACGGTCTGCCTCGCTCTCGTGCGTGAGCGCGCGCCCGTCGGGGTGTGTATGGGTGACGTCATGTCTGTGCTCTCCGAGTGAAAAAACCTTTTAAATCAGTTTAATCGTCGCGTGGGAGCTGATCAGCGAAAGGAAAATAAAGTAAACGACGATTACGTCATCGATGAAGCGCCTTTTAATACAAATGAGCTGAAGATCCAGACTTACACCACATCTTATATATACTGGCTGATAAATGCAGTTAATCGATTGGCTGATTGTGGTGCGATCATAAAACTGGATGATGGTGTTTCTGTGGAAAATTATAATTGCTCCTAGTTTTCTGACATTTTTAGATAAAAATCTATATTGAAGGTTTCTGTTGTTTGCTGGTTTAAAGGACCCAGTAAAGAGCTCTGTCTGTGGTGAGCCTGAACATCCACCCAGAAGACACTCAGCCACTTTATTAGGCACAGCTTGCTAGCACTGGGTTGGGCTCCCTTTTACCTTCACAGCTGCTCTAAGTCGTCATGCCACACATTCAACATTTGGTCTATGATCACATGACATCATCACACAGCTGCTGCAGATTTGCCGGCAGTGTCCACGATGAGAATCTCCAGCTTCACCACATCCCAGAGGTGCTCGACTGGACTGAGATCTGAGCCCAGTGGAGTCACCATCATGTTAAAGAAACCAGTTTGAGGTGATCTGCAGTTTGTGACGTGGTCTGTTACGCTGCCGGAAGCAGCCATCGGCAGATGGGCCACTGTGGTAGTATTAAGGAGATGCACAAGATCAGCTAACAGTGCTCAGTTAGCTTTGGGGTTTTAACGATCTTTTTCGTTAAGGAGCCCAAAGTGTGCAACCAAACCACACCTTTACCTCACCAGGCTGAACCACTGAGTCGGCTTCCTGTTCTTGACGGGAGCGGTGCCTGGTGGACTCTTCCACATTCAGCAAAGAGTCTTGACTGCATCCCTCAGTGCACTGAGTCGCTCCTGCGTGTTTGGCTGAGGACATATTTGCATATTTGCAATTCCAAGCAGTTGAATGGGTGTGCCTAATAAAGTGGCTCGTATAGTATGTGACAGGAAGTTCTGTCCTAAAGATCTGGTTTCACCGACAGAAGCTGCAAATAAGCAGAACAAGGGAGCTTTAAAATGACAGGTTAAGACTTCTGAATCAATCCACTGTATTATTCAGGAGCTCGTTGATCCACATACTGATCAGCTGAGGTTATGGATCAGCTCAGGACGGTGCTGATTGGAAAAGAGCTTTTGGTGTGAAGAAATGGTGGCTTCCAATGATTATGTGAACAAATCATTGAGCGTAAAGACAATCAATCACCTTCTGCATTCGTTTTAGCTGCAAAGCTACAAAGCTGTGCGCTTGAATGGTTTGTTCTGCTTCCCTGCAGAGCGAGAGTTCATGTTGAACCCCAGTTTAGTTGAGCTCCGATGACTCAGAGAACCTTTAGTCAGCAAATTTAATCCAGATTAATCAAACCAACAGGCGTCACTGGGCCCACTGAAGGGCTGTGCAGAGTGCAGAGTTAGCATCCATACATTCTGGACTTTACTGCATTTTTTCATAATGTCTGAATCCCACTGACGAGTTTGATATTAGACATTAAATTCTCTTCATTGTCAGTTTAAATTGGGGGGGGGGGGGGTTCAGTAAAATTATTATATAGTTACACCTCCAACCTTAAAATAAAGATGTTGTTCCCCACAAACTAGAACGAGCTCGACGCACCTCACATACCAGACATAGAAGCTGTGTGCAGGGAGCCTGAGGACGGCTGTGCAGACAGCTGTCTGTAGCTGTCAGCAGGGGGTCTCAGCGCTGCACAGCTCAGGTGCCCGTTAGTTGTTAATTAACTGGAGCTCTCTTTCTCTTTCCCCGTGGCTCCCACTTCCTGCAGGTCACCTGAGGCGCCGCTCTGTGTCCATCTGGGCCAAAAAACTCCCACTGTGTTATTTATTATCTGTATTGTTCAAGTGTACAGACACATCTTTAATATTCAGTAAGTTCGTTGCATTTACTTAAGTGAATCGATATGTTAAATAATCACAATTAAACCTGAAAAATTGTGATTATGTTTCTTTCCACAATCAGACAAACGAATACGTCTCATGCAGCACGGACTTCCTGTCGTATCCTCCAGTCATTAAATATCTGGATGTGAGCAATTACAGTTATTGGACACTTTTTCCTTTAATCGAGTGTAATCAGTCAGAGACAAAGGTCAGAACAGACACAGGTTACAGATGAACTGGTTACTCCGTGAGAAATCACATTAAGTGATGATTTAAACTGCTGAGAATAAACCGAGCAGATCAGAGACTGTGAGCTTCTCCTCAGTGTGTGTGTGTGTGAGCAGGAGCGTGTATTCATATCTTTGTGGGGACCAAAAATTGGAAGTTTTAGGGGACCAACAGCCCTTATAGGGACCGAAAATCGTGGTCCCCACAAGTTTGAAGGCATTGTTGAGACTCAAAATGTGGTTTTAGTGTCAGGGTTGCAGAGGGGTTATGGTTAAGTTTAGGGTAAGTGGCTCAGGAAAGCATTATGTCAATTAGATGTCCCCACAAGATATGAATGCCCAACATGTGTGTGTGTGTGTCCCAGAGTTGCCAGGCAGCGAGCTCAGCTGCTTTCAGCTCTTTCCAAAACATGACATCATCTGATGGAGTCTGAATGAAAAGCGAGAACAAACAGGAAGGAGGATTTTCTGGACTTTGATTCTGCAGCTTTTACACTTTGAGCAGCGACTCTGTGTCCGTCACCTCAGCAGCAGAAACACGTCAGACCTGCATATGAGTCAAAACACTGACAGCAAAGAGGAAACAGGGAGGCTTCAAGTGTGTGACACAGTGTACCAGGCACAGACTGCGTGAAGCTGTAAATGCTGTAACCACAGCTAATCACACAGTTCACTTCATCAACACGAGCAGTTTATTGTTTTATTCATATTTTATTTAGCGTTGTTTCCTTTAATCTGACTGAAACACGCGCTGATGTGGTTCTGACGCAGCCGTTTCTGTCACCAGCAGCAGTGTCCCGCCTGCAGAAGAATCTGATTGGTTACTCATCACAATTTAAAGCCTATAGGAGCCAAACAAAGTAGGTCATTCATTCTGGAGCAGCTCTGCTGAGCTGTGATGGAGACACAATAGCAGATGTTGGTGAAGTTGCAGTAAATAGATTTTACTAATGAAGCTTCTTAGATTTGATGGAGTTCTTCACCTCAGTTCTGCTCTTGCTCTTGTGTGTTTTTTCACCTCTCTTTGGCTTTTGTTCTGCGGTTGTGTGTTTATTTCATTCAGCGAGGTTGCTTTTCATGTTTTGGCTGCTGTGGAAATGCCAAGGGCAGCCTCGCGCTACGGGGCTGCTTCAGGCTGTGTGGCAGTGTTTAGGAGTCTGGAGCCTTCCAATGAGAGGTGGATACACTCTGCTAACGTTGCATCCTCCACCTGGGGTGGAGAGATTCTGGGACATGAGGACTTTCAGAGAACAGTGTGTAAAGTGGCAGAAACACGAGCTCCCTGCAGCTTTCCAAGAATCCCAGTGACTCAGTGGATCAATTGAAAAGGTTTTTCTCGCACTAGTTTTCTGGGATGGACATTTACTAACTGCGTCCTCTCTCTGTGGATGCTTTGCGTCCGGCCTGATCACCGACATATTGAAGCTACAGCTCGCTACGTTTTGCTTTAGCTGCTGGGTAGCACACTGAATTCTACCTCAGCATTCAGTGAATACCAAGTCAGTACATCAGTGCAGTTTCTCTGGGAAAGCTACTGTGTGTGTGTGTGTGTGTGTGTGTGTGTGTGTGTGTGTGTGTGTGTGTGTGTGTGTGTGCGCGCGCGCGTAGCATCAGTGTGCCCTTGTGTGACTCACAACAATACTCTTTTATACCCAGCAAACAAAGAGCTCCACAAACCCCGCCTCTCTGCTCTTCCTCCGCCCAGTGCTCAGATGTTTCTAATGAGATCCTCGGAGAGTCGATGTGGTGACTTCACTCTGTGTTACTGTTTTTAAATATGCTGTCACCGACTGCGCTGCCCTAGCTGCTGTAGGATGCTACAGTCTGCGCTCTCTGGTGGTCCCAGTGCTCGAATATCTCCACCTCTTAGATTTGGATTATATGGAAGGGAAACACTGACGGTCTCTGTGAGGACTGCAGCGATTCACCAAATAACTAACTAGCTAACTACAGAAGTTAAAATAAAAGTGTGCGTCTGCAGACCAACTGTTAACGTAGCTTGACTTAGCTTCAAATCGGGCAGCTGAAGTCAGACGGCAGCTTTCTTACTTCCTGTCAGTGAACCTGAAGCGAGCAGGGGAGAGTCTAAAGGAGGGCACGGGGGGCACTACGCTGCAGATTATCATTTCTATAAAATCTAAGTAAATAAAGTAAAAACACAAATGGGTCAGTGCAACACTGAAGTATTATTAACATTAATTATTAACATCCACACCGTCTCAACATGTGTTTTACACACTGTTGCAGTCATCACATGCTCCTTTAAATCTCACACACACAAGGACTCACACATGAAGACAGTAAAGCTACATCATAGGGCTGGGCGATATATCGAGTTTTTTAAAAATATCGATATATTTTCATACGAGATATAAGATGTGACAATATCGTTTATATCGATATAGTCTATGTTACGTTATAATTATACTTGTGGAGCCGCAAGTTTGCCTCTCTTTCGTCCACTTTTGTCTCTACACAACGTTACTCTGCCTCGCCTCTCCTTCACTGAACACAACTCCGCCTCCCCCATAGCTTCACCTGCAGGCAATGACAAGATGAAAGCGGAAAATCTCCGTTAGCGAGTTACTGTGCGTGGGGCTGGACGGCGTCAACGTGTTAGCGAGCTAATCGCGCTAACGAGCTAACCGCGCTAACGACATGCAGCCAGGAGGTGCTGCACGGCCTAAAATCCTTTCATTTTCTCAAAAATCGACAGCGCGCCTTATGTATGAATTCTGGTTGTGCTTACTGACCGCGAACCGATTTTATGTGGTACACAGCGCTCAGCAATCTGTCAAATGTTTTAATATGACTTTGCTAAGCTACGGAGCTGCACGGCTTGATGGATTGTCGGAGGATTACGGCTACCGGGGAGGAGCCTCGCGGAGTGATACGTACTGTGTGTGTATAAGGACCACAAATGGCACCTGTTCAGAGACGTGGTGCAGCTGTGAAATCTGTCTCTTTGTTATTATGCTCAGCGTCTATTAGTTTACATTTTGACTGCACAATTGTGAGCTTTTTGTTACGCACAAAAACAACATTGTTTTCTTTTATTTATGGACCATGATTATTTAATAAATGCTGATAATTTATTTTTGAGTAATTTCTTCATGTATATCTACGCTGTATGTAAATAAAAGTGCCCGTGTGACATCTGGGACACAGTGTGACTAAGAACTCTCTTTTTGTTCTTAACTTATGGCTTTAAAAAAAAATCGAGATATATATCTTATATCGCCATCCAGCTAAAAAATATCGAGATATGAATTTTGGGTCATATCGCCCAGCCCTACTACATCATACACGAGGCAGTGATACGCCTCCCAAAATACAGAGTAAAGACTATTTTCTGTCTCATTTTATATTTAATTACTGTTTTTATTATTTAATTATTTTTGCACTTGAGAAAATAAACATAAACACACTACAAGCGTTACGCTGGCACGTTATGTAAACCACTCAAAGTACTGCGATTTCTAAAATGGAAAAAATTAACAGTTTATTTAAGATTTGTTTTGAATATTTACTGTTGCTGATTAATAAGACGACTACTTCGTATCCGATTACTCGATATTCAAAAGTCCTCTTGGCTCCGCCCACAAACAGATGTTAATTGGGCAAAGCGTTCGGTTATATTTGGTTACTCGGTTTAGTGTTTTTAATTATTTGTCCTCCTGATAACTGCAGTTTGTTCTCCCAGTGAGGGATTATTCTGAAAGTCCTGGACCCTGCTGTGCGGTGGATGGCAGACTTCAGGGTTACAAATGGCGTCACACTGGGATAAACTGCGTGTTTGTGTGTTGACTGAACAGCAGCCTGTTGTGTCTGACTCACTCCACTGTCGCTCTCTCTCTCGCAGCCATGTCTCCGGTGCTGGCGGGCTTCCTGGGGGCTGGTGTTTTGGTTTTGGTCGTGGTGGTTCTGGTGCTGCTCTGGTCCTTCTGTCAGCGCCGTTACCTCCGAATCTCTGGGCGCTACAAGCTGCACGGGGACCGTTACTATGACTCGGAGGATCCGCCCTACAAGTTTATCCACATGCTAAAGGGGATCAGCATTTACCCAGAATCCCTCAGCAGCAGCAAAAGGATCGTGCGCGGCATCCGGCGTGCCGACCGTTCCGACCGTGACGGAGAGCGAGGCTGCACCACAGCGGGCACCGCCGGGAGGGGGATGGTGCTTGTGGACGCCGAGAACAACATCCTGGATGTCCCCGGTCAGCTGCAGATGAGTCACCTGGTCCCTCCTGCCGGCGCAGACGCCGCCCACGGCCAGGGTCGGCTGGAGCGGGCTTTACCAGTCCGTGCTGACTACTGCTGCCTGGACAGCAGCTCAGCCAGCAGCAGCCAGACCAGCAGTAAGACGGCGTCCCCCTTTACCCCCGCCTCCTCAGAGCCCGAGCCCGAGCCCAGCCTGGGCTCCATCAGCCTCACCGTCGACTACAACTTCCCCAAGAAGGCTCTGGTAGTGACCATCGTCGGCGCCCGGGGCCTCCCCGCCATGGACGAGCAGGCGGGTAGTTCAGACCCCTACGTGAAGATGACCATCCTCCCCGAGAAGAAGCACCGCGTCAAGACCCGCGTCCTGAGGAAGACCCTGGACCCACTGTTTGATGAGACCTTCACTTTCTACGGCGTGGCCTACAGCTCGCTGCCTGAGCTCACCCTGCACTTCCTGGTCCTCAGCTTTGACCGCTTTGCCCGCGATGATGTCATCGGGGAGGCAGTGGTGCCGCTGAAGGGCGTGGACCCGAGCACGGGCCGAGTCCACCTGAGCCAGCAGATCACCAAGAGGAACATGCAGGTGAGCGAGGCTTTGCTGCAGCTGTAATAAAACTAATGGTAGTTGTATTTGAAACAGTCGTGGAACAGACTTCTAGTCTGATCCCAGATTAGGGCTGCCACGATTAGTCGACTAGTCACGATTACGTCGACTATCAAAATCGTCGACGACTGATTTAATAGTCGACGCGTCGTTTGAAGCTTTGTAAGATCACAAAAGATGCAGGAATAAGTAGCAGGATTTAAGAGTGTAATAACGGACTGAAACAGAAGATGGCAGCACTGCATGTACAAGGATGCCAGCTGCCGTTAAACCCCGAAGAAGAAGTAGCTCTGTCCCAGAATTCATAGCGCAGCCCAGCTCAGTTTCCAACAATGGCGGCAGCTAGTTAGTTTTAATATTACTCTTATTATTCTTTCTGGGTCACAAAATAAACGTTTAACATGTTTTCAGGTAAGAATGTAGCTGTGTAAACCTCAAATATCTGCTCAGTTTATCAAGACACCACATATTTTCAAAAGCGCTCCGACATTTTCGGAGACGTCTGTTACCCACTAGCTCGATAGCTAGCCGGGGGCCATGAGAGCACCGGACTCCCGGCAGATCGTTTTCAAACCCACCGCCCTACTCAGGTTAAACATATACAAGTCACTTAGATAACTTAAAAATGTTATTGTTTGGCTTTTTTCAGTATTTTATTTGTTCCTGAGTAAATCGGCTGAGTTTATTAAACTCCACCGAAACAATCTGCACATTTCATTAAAATGTAATAAACTATCATCTTGTCTTTATTGTTAGTTAGCACAGACCTTAAACACTTAAAGCTGTAAGCTAATGATAGTTATATAAGAGCAGATGCTGCTGGTGCAATAAGCTGTACTTTTACGTTCAATGGATGATGATGTGATTAGTCGACTAATCGCAAAAATAATCGGTGACTAGTCGACTATCAAAATAATCGTTTGTGGCAGCCCTATCCCAGATCAGCACTGAAACAGTGCCCTCATATAAATATGTTTCTGATGTAATCTCCAAAAGTTGAGTCTGTTCATCTGGATGTTTTCAGAGAAACGTTTCGTCACTCATCCAGGTGACGTCTTCAGTCTCAGCTGACTGAGACTGAAGACGTCACCTGGATGAGTGACGAAACGTTTCTCCCACTGAAAACGCTACGTGTGTGTGAATGTGTGTGTGAATGTGTGTGTGACTGGATGTGTAGAGCGCTTTGGGGTCCTTAGGCACTAGTAAAGCGCTATACAAATACAGGCCATTTACTTTCCTGGATGATGGAGATGCATCAAGACGTTTCTGATGTACTGTATTTGTATACAGCTGAAGTCACAGTTAGTGACTCTCATATGCAGCAGGAAGCAGCAACATAATAGTGACGTGATGTCCAGCCCATTTTTCTTAACCAATAAAGTTCTCAGTTTCTAATAAATATAAAATCATGTTCACAGTTGGGTCTGTTTTTGGTTGTTTCCATCCTAAATGACAGAGTTAGAAGTCACATGAGGCTAAAGCTTCCTGTTAGTGTTTGCACTCATGATTGACAGCAGTGGTCCTGGCACTTTACATACGTGACTAACTGACCCTGTTGTCTGCTCTCTGCGTTACCATGGCAGCCAGCTGCTCAGTCTGTGTCAGTGACAGCCTCGCTGTTGTTCCGTCTCTTATCAGTTTAATGTTGGATCGTCAAACATGCGAGCAGTGGACGAGAGAAAACACCGTAAACAAGAAACAGTCACCCGGATACAACGCTAACTTTGTTCCCTCTGTTGTGTGTTTTAGTGCGAGAGTCGTGGAGAGCTGCTGGCGTCTCTGTCCTACCAGCCGGTGTCTCATCGCCTCAGCGTGGTCGTCCTGAAGGCTCGACACCTCCCCAAGATGGACATCACCGGCCTGTCAGCCAGTGAGTAGAAAGCAGGACAGAGAGCAGGAAGACGCTCAGCGTTCAGTCTGACTTGCTTAGAAGATATTTTTCTGTTTTTTGAGGCACAGTCAATGTTGTGGTTGGAACATGCAGCATGGAGCGAGTCGGCCTAAAGCACCTGAATTGATTGATTTATTCATAAACTATCCACGCATATCCAAACACCCCCTGATAAACAACATGCTATAGAGCTGCTGTGCAATTGTTGTTTGTTCTTATATTGATGTAAGAGGATATTTGTCAAACATCGAAGCTTGATCTTAGACCGTTCTCCTTCTGTCCTCAGACCCCTATGTGAAGGTGAACGTCTTCTATGGCCGTAAGCGCATCGCCAAGAAGAAGACCCACGTGAAGAAGTGCACGCTAAACCCGGTCTTCAATGAGTCCTTCATCTACGACATCCCGCCCGAGCTTCTGCCCGAGATCTCTGTGGAGTTCCTGGTGGTCGACTTCGACCGGACCACCAAGAACGAGGTCCTGGGTCGCCTCCTGCTCGGCCTCCACAGCCCCTCCCCCTCTGGAGCCTCCCACTGGAGGGACGTGTGCGAAAACCCCCGCCGGCAGATCTCCAAATGGCACAACCTGAGCGAGTACTGAGGGAGGAGCACCGCCCAAAACCAGCCGACACCACCCACTGGCTGGGACTCCACCAGTGAAGCCACTGGGAAATAAAGACTCAGTGTACAGCACATACACACACACAGACACACACATACATAAAACAACACAGTCACACTGTTGTGATCATAGGTAAACTCTCTCCCTCTATTATCTCTCTACCACAACTACATCTGCAAGTATAAGAAGAATCCTGCAGCTCTTTACAGCCAGTAAACAAACCATGACGTCCATCTCTAAGACTGTTCTCGTGTCTCCTCTGGCTGTCGATGTGTGTCGACGGGGGAAGGAATGCTCAAATATGATTAAAAGAAATGTGAGAAAAAAGAAAAAGTTCCCCCTCTTGCTGTTGTTGCCATGCAGTTCATTGCATGTCCGTCTGAAAAGAAAAAAAAATCACTCCAAATGAAGAGTTGAGATCTGTGACATCACCACGGCAGGAAGAAATTTCAGCTCTGATAGAAAATATGATGAAAATACTGCATATAAACTGAAACGCTGAATATATCCAAGTAACGATTGCTCCTCTGGAGGACCAAACACTGCTGCAAAGAGTCGCTGCGACGCTCAGTCAACGTTCCATTTGCAGGATAGTTGCTGTTGTCAGACAGCAGCGTGCTTCTGCCTGCAGATCATTTTCACCCACCGCTCCTGCAGCAGATTGTACGACCGCACCCGACCCCGGAGGAAGTGCACTCGGCCTCGTTTCAACGGGGATTCAGGACCGTCAGAACCTCCTGACTGACCCTAGATCGTGTGAAATCAGCTCCTGCTCTTGAAGACTGAAAGATTATGTAAAATACTTGTTTGTAACATGAATGCATTCCTCTAATTTAGGCTGCGAGTGACGCAGAGGGCGGCTGTGGTGCCTGATGATGTTTCAGCTGTTCTATCTTCAGAACTAAAACTAAAAGATAAGCTAGTTTACCACAGGAGTGCTGTAGTTACGATGAGGATAACACTCGCTTTAAAGGATGGGAGGTAAATAAGAACTTCAGGGCTTAAAACTGAAACCAATGTGGAAGTGCTAAAACCTGCAGCTCCTCTAAACACTGTTCAGGCAGCTGGGTGACAATTCAGAAAAGAAAACAACCAAAATAAAGTCTGAAAACCTGAAAGGACATTAAAAAGCAATGAAATCTGCAGCATACAGCAGTTAATGACTAGAATTCAGCTGACCGTCGAAAGTACAAAAAGTCTTTATAGTTCGACTACCTCTTTGATGCTAAAAGTAGCGTAACCAGAAACATCAGATGTAGCTTTTGTTGCTTACGACTCTTGCTGGAAAACGCTGAATATCCTGAAATGCAACAGTCCACATTCTACAGAAAAGCACTTTACTGTCATGTGACAAAAGTCCACCAAGTAATGTGTGTAAGGGCTGTTCAGTACACGCATTCAGAACTAATTAAGGCTTGTTTATAAAAGACTAATTCAGCGTTTTGACACAGTCACTGTTGATTTATCGAGGTCTTTAAAAGCTCTGATGGCAGGCGTCCACTCCAAAGGTCAGACTTCCATCTTGGACATAAAAGTTGGATGTAGGTACCGTGACATCAGCTTTTGGTCCCTGTGAAATCGAGGGAACTGAACACTCCTGCTTTTTAACTCTCATAAAAAATGACATCATGCTGCGTTCATAAAGACCTAAACTGTCAGGTGAAATGATAAATTCATCATGAAGGTGATAACAAGTAGGATTTCATTTCCTCAGTTCTTTCAGACTTCGGGCTTCTTATTCCAGCCCTCGCTGCCCCCTGCTGGTCATTAGAGGGAACTGCTTCCACATTGGGTTCACTTTTCAGACTCTGAACTTATGTTCATCTTCTGTATCCAGTCTTTATTTCTGCTGATTAGGCTCCACCTTCTCGTCTAAATATGGTCATCCTGGCACTAAACGCCGATGCTAAGGATGGGATGTGAAACATGCTCGGCGACCACGGCAGCGCTCCTCTGCTTCACTGCGCTGGTCTCATTTTGTACATTTCCCTCTCCTCCATCACACTGAGACTCTGATTTGCACTGCTTTGTAAAGCGTATCTCTCCCCCTGTGAATGTTCCCCTGCAGCCAGCTGGTGGCGCTGTTTTATATTACTTTGTTCCTACAAGCCCAGTGAATGTGTCTGAGGTGACGTTGGACTTTGGCTTCATGTTTTCTTACTGACGAGTTTGTTTGAGTGATGACACACTGTGAGTTTAGTCTCGAAAGCACATTTTAACCCCAGTTTAACTTTAACCTTGAATCTGCTCAACAGCTTGCTTACTAGTGCAGAGAGTAATAAAGTTTGTGTAAGTTTCACTTTGAATCATAGAGAGGTGAAGAAAACGCCACCTGAAGCCGGATCTCCATCGACGCCCTCGGATTCAAACTGTGACCTGCTGGCGGACGGACAGACAGACTGAGTGTACATTTGTACAGATGTGAAGATGTTTGCTGGTTTCCTTCCTGTCCGATGTTCTCAGAGCTTTAGTGTGTTTGAGCGCCCCCTGCTGTAGACCTGGATGCTAACCTCTGTGTTGGGTTTGTTAACACTCATTGGACGTACAAATAAAAACAAGTTATCCATGACGGCCGCGCCTGAACGCTCATTTCACTTTATTTACACTTGATCGTTTATTTTATGGGTCCAAGGTGGCGTGATATTAAGAATATTGTATATTGTCAACACAAACAATGGCAGATTTAATTGGCTCTATAAGGCATTATCACGCAGAGGTGGGACCAAGTCATTGTTTTGCAAGTCTCAAGTAAGTCTCAAGTCTTTATCCTCAAGTCAAGTCTCAAGTAATGTCAGGCCAGTCAGAGTCGAGTCTCAAGTCACTGGTGTAAAAGTCCGAGTCAAGTCACAAGTCTGAAACTTTGAATTTCGAGTCCTTTCGAGTCTTTAAAAAAAAAAAAAAGAAAAAAGTATGTTGCAGTTATGCTAAATGTAAATATTAGACCATGTGATTTTTAAATCTGTGTTTTTCTCAACACATGACAAAATAGTGAACTTAGAAAATATACACAAATTGTGAAATTGCACCTCTTTAAAATGCAGCTCAATTAAACCTAGCTCCAAGAATAATTTTCACCGACAGTTCTGAGATAAGCTGCATGTTATTCTTGGATGCGCTTGTAGGACCGGCTTTAAAATCGCATGACAAAAATATCATACACATTTAAAAAAACTGCATCACCAACGTAGCCTGGAAAACATTTGCTAGTTAGATGAAGTCATGATCTCATCGTAGCAAGAGAGAAGCACTGCCTACGTTCTTTATGCAACTTCTTGAAAGTTGGAAGCTGCTCCATCTGTCTGTGATTCTCTTCTTGCATGTTTTGCATATTGCATTTCGGTTTTTTGTTGACTACTTCATAGTTTATGTACCTGAAAAAAATATCTCCTTGCAGCATTTTTGAGCGTTTTTTTTTTCTTTTTTAAAAAAAATCTGGTTAATTTGATTGGCTGTGCTACAGCTCACGCACACATACGTACGGAGTGTGGTTTGAATAAATGAATCAATTGAATTAATGGTGCACACTTTCTATATAATATAATATGCGTGTTAAATTTTATATTTGGGGTGAAATATCAAGTCCCAGGTCATTGGTGTAAAAGTCCAAGTCAAGTCACAGTCTTAGAACATTTTTTCAAGTCAAGTCTAAAGTCATAAAATTAACGACTCGAGTCTGACTGGAGTCCAAGTCATGTGACTCGAGTCCACACCTCTGTTATCACGTCAACCTGCAGATCATTCTAGCATATCTAAATCTTTACGTGGTACTTTCTATATGCTGGCAGTACACACCTCACTTGTAAGGGTCATAGTTTCTACGTTACAGGGTTTTTTGTCAGTCTTTGACGTGTCGACCTCATTGGATGGAAGCCAGATTTAATTGGATTGTCACAATGACATCACTCTATGCCTCTAATAAGTTTAAATACGTTTTTTCACTGTGAATGACGCAGTTTTGATATTAGTAGTGTGTAAGCCATTTTAACCATTAACTTTATTTGAAGGAGTTTTATTAAAGTGAGGAGCTGTATCAGTAAGTGTGCACCGGACGTTTTAATAAGAGAAAAATGCAGCATGTCACCAGATTTTCACATCATTTAAAGATTAAGAAGATGTCTTTCTTAGAAATCACCAGAGCCAGTGTCATCTGACCTTTGATGATCCCTGTCACATGAACGTTTCTCAGAAACTCTGACACTGGTTCCTTCATCCCGCCTCTCTCTGAGCATACTCTGACTACATTTACCCAAGAAGACACTGACGTGGTCC